>NC_041393.1:203711366-203718898 GCF_002162155.2 Triticum dicoccoides
GCATCCCGGCCTCCCTCCGGCGAGGTTCCGGCGAAACCCGGCCCTGCCTCGTTTTCCACGCCCGCAGGTTGACTTTCCTCCCCCCTCTGAAAAATTGCCAAGTCCCTGATTTCCAGTAGAAATCATGCCATGTTCTTTGTGCTGTAACTCTGCATCCGTAGCTCCGTTTTGCGCGTATAATATGTTGAATTGTTCGCCTCAAAGAGTACATAATTTCATTCCATTGCATCATATTCATTTAAGGTCATCTAGATGCCTGAATCATCGTTGCAAGAGTGCTTCATTTTGTTTTCTGTTGTCTGTTTACAGAACGAGCTCTTTTGTCATTTTTGCCATGATTGATGTGTGCATCCTATGAGGTTGATTCCTACATGTGTTTTGAACTAGGCTATGTCTTCTTTACAGTGGTGCTTACCATGTATTTTTGTGATCAACGTGGTGACTAGCACAAGCATGCAAACTAGGCTTCGTGTTAATGCTGATTTTAGTCCCTGTTCTGCTGTAAATTTGATGCCATGTAAACATGTTGTTACAGAGAGATCCATGCATAATTTGAGATACTTCAGTAAGGGTGGTTTGAACAATAGGTTATTGTCCATCCATCCATGGTCCTGGTTGCAATTATGGAGTAGTCTAGCATGCCATTTTCGAGCTCTACTTTTGCTTCATTCTGTTTCCTGGCAGATTGTTTACATGTTATTCAATTTGGCCAAGGTCGCTATAGTTGATCCTTGCATGCTATGGACTTTTCCTTGCCTTGGTTTTCTTCACAAACATGCCTTCTTACTGTTGGGTGCCTTTCCATGCCATGTATTGCTCTGTAGTGAGTTGCACAAGCTCATTTAGGTGCCTTCATTTTTATTCCAATGCCATGCTTTGTTTGCTGAAATCTGCTAACGAAACTTGCTATGTTTACGTGGGTGCCATCATATTTTCTGATCCTTTTTGGCTTATGGTCAGTAAGGGACTCTTTTCCTATGCAATTAGTAGATTCATGCCATGCCTTTGTTTGCCATGATAGGTTCCTGTAACATGTTGTTTGATAGCTCTAAACATTGCATCGTGCTGTTATTTTCTGCAAAGTCTGAAATTGTTAAAACTTGCAATCTTACCATGTGTGTTTGAGCATGTTCTATCGATTTCTAGATTTAGCTCAGTGTTCATGTTTTGTAATGCTTTACCTGTACTTCATGTCCATGCCTTTTGTTATTATGTTGGGGTGCTGTAGCATGTTGTTTTGATGCTTGCAATATGCCTAGTCACTGTTTTGGACAGCTTGTCCTTTAAACTTGCATAGTGTGCATGTGTTGAACCGTTGCTCCGTTTTGAGTGCGCTCTATATGATACTTGCTTAGAATTGCATGTAGTTTCATATTATCATGTTGCATCCTTGTTTTGAGGTGTTTGCTTGATGTTTGGGTGCATTTTGCATCAATGCCATGTTTAACTCGTGTTGCTCATATCTCCTAGACCGTAGCTCCGAACTAAATGAACTTTATATGTAACTTGACTAGAATCTCGTGTAGATCATCTTGGTGCATCTTAACTTGCTGTTTAACAACTTGAACATAAGGTTTATTCAGATCTGGACCAACTTCAAAATATGCATATGAGGACTTACCGGAATTGTTATATGTTGTTCCCGGCCTCATTTAAACTTGCCTTGATGTGTGCTCTTGTTTGCATTATCTCTTGCCATGAGTAGCTTCATGTAGTCTTGTCTTGCATCATGCTTGGTTGTGCATCATGCCTTGTTCATGTGTGGTGTGTTACTATGTTGTGTGCTTCTTTTCGATAGTTCCTGTTTCGTTGCGATCGTGAGGATTCATTCGTCTACGCTTGGTTCGTCTTCTTCATGGACTCGTTCTTCTTCCTTGCGGGATTTCAGGCAAGATGACCGCTACCCTGGATCTCACTACTATCATTGCTATGCTAGTTGCGTAATTCTATCGCTTTGTTGCGCTACCTATCACCTGTTTATCAAGCCATCCCATATTGCCATGAACCTCTAACCTTTGACACCGTTCCTATGCAAACCATTGTTTGGCTATGTTACCGCTTTTGCTCAGCCCTCTTATAGCGTTGCTAGTTGCAGGTGAAGTTGAAGATTTCTCCATGGCGGACAGGATTTTGGTTGGGATATCACAATATCTCTTATATTATTAATGCATCTATATATTTGGTAAAGGGTGGAAGACTCGGCCTTTTGCCTAGTGTTTTGTTCCACTCTTGCCGCCCTTGTTTCCGTCATACCGGTGTTATGTTCCCGGATTTTGCGTTCTTTACGCGGTCGGGTGATTTATGGGACCCCCTTGACAGTTCGCTTTGAATAAAACTCCTCCAGCAAGGCCCAACCTTGGTTTTACCATTTGCCTACCTAAGCCTTTTTCCCTTGGGTTCTGCAGACTCAAGGGTCATCTTTATTTATCCCCCCGGGCCAGTGCTCGTTGTGAGTGTTGGTCCAACCTGTCAACCGCCGGTGGCCACCAGGGGCAACTCTGGGCTGGCCTACCGGAAGTTTGGACAATCCGGTGTGCCCTGAGAACGAGATATGTGCAGCTCCTATCAGGATTTGTCGGCACAGCGGGAGGCTTTGCTGGTCTTGTTTTACCATTGTCGAAATGTCTTGTAAACCGGGATTCCGAGGCTGATCGGGTCTTCCTGGGAGAAGGTCTGTTCCTTCGTTGATCGCGAGAGCTTGTCATGGGCTAAGTTGGGACACCCCTGCAGGGTATAATCTTTCGAAAGTCGTGCCTACGGTTATAGGCAGATGGGAATTTGTTAATGTCCGATTGTAGACAACTTGACACCAGATCCGATTTAAAACGCATCAACCGTGTGTGTAGCCGTGATGGTCTCTTCTCGGTGGAGTCCGGGAAGTGAAGACGGTTTCGGGGTTATGTTTGACGTAAGTAGGAGTTCAGGATCACTTCTTGATCATTACTAGTTGACAACAGTTCCTTTGCTTCTCTTCTCGCTCTTATTTGCGTATGATAGCCACCATATATGCTTAGTCGCTGCTGCAGCCTCACCACTTTACCACTTCCTTTCCTATTAAGCTTTGCTAGTCTTGATACCCATGGTAATGGGATTGCTAAGTCCTCGTGGCTCACAGATTGCTACAACACCAGTTGCAGGTACAGGTTTCACGATGATCATGACGCGAGAGCGATGCCTGCTTGCGTTGAGTTCTTCTTCTGCTTCTTCTTCGATCAGGGATAGGTTCCAGGTCGGCAGCCTGGGCTAGCAGGGTGGATGTCGTTTGAGTTTCTGTTTGTGTTTCATCCGTAGTCGGATGATGATCTTTGTATAATGTATTGTTGTATTCATGTGGCATTGTATGCCTTATGTATGTATCCCATCTATTATGTAATGTTGATGTAATGATATCCACCTTGCAAAAGCATTTCAATATGCGGGTCTATCCTTGGTGGGACCTTCGATTTCCTTTTGGATAGGGTCGCATATTGGGCGCGACAAGTTGGTATCAGAGCCTCGACCGACCCTAGTAGCCCCCTTGATTGTTGGCCGTTGTTGAGTCTAGAAGAAAACTATTTTGAGTCTTAGGATTATATATATCGGAGAGTAGGATTCTTTTTACTCCTCAGTCCCTTCGTCGCTCTGGTGAGGTCTCCTGACGTAGATGTTTTGACTTTCCTCTCCTCAAATTTCAGTAAAAAAAAATTTAGGATCACGCGGGTATCTTGGAATCGTTCCAATGGTTTTGTGACGAGAACATTGTTCTTGGTGCCTCCTGTCTATTTATGTGGCTTTGACCCGGGGAGTTGAGCTCTGAGGTGTTGTCGTCACAATTTTATCATTGCAGTTCTGGAATACCTGAGATTTGCCGACATCAAAAATCTCTTTTATGCAGTTGTTGGTGAGATAACCTCGACGTCACCCAGTACTGGGGAGTTCGGGAGTATTGCCATAGCTCGTATAACGGATGCTTTTCGAAGGTTGAGGTACACGATTTCCGAAGGTTTCTCGGTTATGTGTTGACGGATGGATACAGCTGGATGTAGGTATTGTTAGTCTGCGTGAGATATATTGCTTACCCTGTATCCCCAACACCAGATTGCATAACCAGAAAGTTTCGGGAGTTTTATAGGTGGGAATTCAAGTAGCTCTAGTTTTATCTTTCCAACAGACACATGATACGATATGGGATCTATCATATGTTTATTTCCAGCTTATCCTACAAGCCAAATACTTTGTTTTGTTTTGAGTTGTGGTATTCGAGTTGCTTCAATGTCAAGTGTTGATTCCATACCTTTCCTAAACGGTGTTCTCATATTGCTATGTGAGTACTAATCTTTCTTGATCATCGAGGTCGTCATGTTAATTCTTTTTCAACCGGTGTGCTTCTCTTCAAGTGGATCCAATCATTTCAATTTTTGCAAGATCAATTTTCTCAACGGTGCTTGTTTCATCCGTCCCAAGTTGTCTTTGTTTTCCCTGCCCTCCCACACTTTTTCTTCAAGGACCCAGATTTCTTAATCAAGTATCCATTTATTCATGTGAAGTCTCTTCATTCTTTTCTTTCAATGTTCTTATCCGGTGATTTCCCATGAAGATGCTCAACAGTTGCAAGTTCATCATTCTTCATTCTCGTATTCTTCTCCAGTGGATCCAATTCAAGCTTTCAGTGTTGATCATATTCCTTTCCTCGTGTCAAATGCTTTCTCATACCGGTGCACCTCTTAATCTTTCATTTCTCGCTATTCATTTGTTCTGGAGTGCGGAAGATATCTCAGAAGATTCGTTTGTGTTCCAATTAATTCGAGGTCATCACCTCATTCAAATATTTCAATTATTCCGGTGCATCATCTATCTTTCCATCAATCATTTCCTACGGTGTTTTCTTTTGGGTGGGTCGTAACCCACAGGTCTTTTCCCAGGATCTTACCTGACTCTTCTAATTATTCCGGAGCTATTCCAAATTATTTTAAGAGTTTGATGTAAGAATGAATTATCATCAATCATACGTCTTTCTCCAAGATCTTTCAAATTCTTTTCATTATTGCCTCAACCCCCCTTCGCTTGTCATTCTTCCGGAGTATCTAAGTAATTTTGGTGGTGTTTCTCGTCGTCATTTCAAGATCGAAGAAGAATTTTCCCTCTCAATCTTGTCCGTTCTCTTGAATATTCGTGATTCTAGCTTCATGCCATCCTCTTGAATCATTTCAGTTTGTCAGATATTCTTTCTTAACTATCCGGAGCATTTCAGGAGTTGCTTTCTCTCTCGATCATCCGGAGTGTGCCAGAAGTTGTTTTTCCCGTTTCTTTTCACCGGAGGCCATCATTTCAGCTACCGTTATCCATTTATCCCGGTGCCTCGTTCAAGTGTTCTTTAATCATCTCATGATCTCCTTGTCCTTTTGCATCTGAATCCCCTCTAGCTTATTCGTTCTTCTAATTCTTCCCGGTGATTCATTCTCTTTCGTCATTCAATTTTCGAATTTTAACGGTGGTTCGTTCAAGATTTCTCTTCATTTGCTACCGTATCATTTCATCCGTTGTATCAATCCTACCGGTGGTTCCTTGAAGACCTTCACAAGTTTGCGCTATATCCCTCTTAATCCTTTCTACGAGAATAAGTAGTAAGCCAAATCCATTGCTTGTCATCAATTTAATTTGATGAAGGATAAGCACACAATAAATCTTATTCTTATTTCCTCGAGGTGATTCAATTCTTTTCTTCTGGAGATTGTTCATGATGAAGTAATTCTTGGTTCTAGTGATCATCTTTTCTTTTCCGGAGTTCAGTTTCCTCGGCTATTTTGTCGGAAGCTCCATCTAAATCATCGCAAGGCTTCACCTTGTGTTTTCAACTTCTCTTTCTTTCTATCATCCTTTCATTACCGGAGTTCTTCACGGTGGTTCTTCATGATTTAATTCATTCTCCCAAGTGTTCATCAAGATTCTTGTCGGTGGAGTTCAAGTATCTTTTTTTTCGCGTCTCGAAGTGCAATTAAGTCTCTGTATTCATCTGAAGTGGAGTTTTGGATTTCTTCGTTCTTCTCAGCTATCCAATCATTTCCGTTTGTGGCCGGTTGTCACCTCCTAATTTTGAGATGTTTGCCATAAGCCCACTACAAGCTTATTCGTTTCGTTGTTAGTTTCCAACAACTCCGCTATAACCTTTTTGGAAGGGTGCTTTCCAAGCTCATTTGGGGCAAAAGTTGGCATTTTCCTTCTCCATTCTGTTATTCCAATGATCTATCTTCTATTCTTTCTTTCGGAGGCAGTGTGATGTTGCTCTCTTCACTCATCATCTCGATTGTGAGGATCATGTTCTTTTCTTGCTTATCCATTTAACCGGCATGTTGTGTTTTCATTCGAGTTCTCTCATCTTATCAAGTTTTGCCTCCTTGCTCAACCGGACAGCTGTCTGAAATCCTTCTTACCCATTGTGCCATTCTTTCAATAGTTCCGAAGGCAGTGTGTTGTTGATTTCATCAAGTATCATCCCATCTTCTCAAGTTCATGTTCAATTCCTTCCATTTATAGTCGGAGTGCTATCAAAAATTATATCATTCTTATTCATTCTTATCTCGTTTCAACCAGAGTGGTTTCAATTCCTTCTTGTCCATTGTACTCGCCATTCATAGCTTTGCAACATCCAAGGTTCACATGGTGTTCCTTGTTTCTATTTTCTACCGCAGTGCTCTCAATTGTGTTCAACTCCGTTGTGTTCTTTCTTTCAACTTTTCAAACTCTCAAGGTTCATGGTTTCACTCATTCGTCAAAGAGGCAACTTGGTTTTACCGCTTCTCTTCCTCTTCCTTTCCCTCCGGCGCCATCCTATATCTCGGGACGAGATCCTCTCGTAGTGGTGGAGTGTTGTAACGCCCCGGACCCGATGCGCCAGTTGTCAGCCAGTTATTCACCGTCGTTGCCACGTCATTTGCTTGTGTGCTGCATTTTATCATGTCATCATGTGCATTTCATTTTGCATACGTGTTCGTCTCATGCATCCGAGCATTTTCCCCGTTGTCCGTTTTGCAATCCGGCGCTCCTATGCTCTCCGGCGTCCCCCTCATCTCTCTCTTCGTGTGCGGGTTTTAAACGTTCTCGAAATGGAGCGAGGCTTGCCAAGTGGCCTTGGTATAGCACCGCTAGACCGCATGTCAAGTTTCGTGCCATTTGGAGGTCGTTTGGTACTCCAACGGTTAACCGGGTAACCATAAAGCCCCTCTCTCTTTACAGCCCAACACCCCTTCCAAACTGGCCCAAAACCCATCTAACTCCCCTCCATGCTCTCGGTCGTTCGATCACGATCGTGTGGGTGAAAACCGCTCCTCATTTGGACTCTCCTAGCTCCCTCTACCTATAAAACTAGCCCCTCCCCCGAAATTCGCGGTGCAACCCTAGCTTCTTCCTCCTCCCGCCGACGGACACGTCCACCCGCCGCCCGGACATGTCTGCCCCGCTCCCCCCCGTCCAACCGCAGCGCGACACATCGCCACCGCCGGCCCCCTCTCTCTCCTCCGTCGCCAGGGCCCGCGCGGCCCAGATCCGGCCCGCGC
>NC_041393.1:203719481-203730006 GCF_002162155.2 Triticum dicoccoides
GACCGCGCCGCCTCGCCTCGCCTCCATGGTCGCCGCCGCGGGAGCTCCGGCCCCAGCCGCCCGTGCCCAGCGCCGCCTCGGCCTCCTCCGGCCAGATCCGGGCCGGCGCCGCCCGGATCCGCCCCCCCCTCGAGCATCCCGGCCTCCCTCCGGCGAGGTTCCGGCGAAACCTGGCCCTGCCTCGTTTTCCGCGCCCGCAGGTTGACTTTCCTCCCCCCTCTGAAAAATTGCCAAGTCCCTGATTTCCAGTAGAAATCATGCCATGTTCTTTGTGCTGTAACTCTGCATCCGTAGCTCCGTTTTGCGTGTATAATATGTCGAATTGTTCGCCTCGAAGAGTACAGCATTTCATTCCATTGCATCATATTCATTTAAGGTCATCTAGATGCCTGAATCATCGTTGCAAGAGTGCTTCATTTTGTTTTCTGCTGTCTGTTTACAAAACAAGCTCTTTTGTCATTTTTGCCATGATTGATGTGTGCATCCTATGAGGTTGATTCCTACATGTGTTTTGAACTAGGCTATGTCTTCTTTACAGTGGTGCTTACCATGTATTTTTGTGATCAACGTGGTGACTAGCACAAGCATGCAAACTAGGCTTCGTGTTAATGCTGATTTTAGTCCCTGTTCTGCTGTAAATTTGATGCCATGTAAACATGTTGTTACAGAGAGATCCATGCATAATTTGAGATACTTCAGTAAGGGTGGTTTGAACAATAGGATATTGTCCATCCATCCATGGTCCTGGTTGCAATTATGGAGTAGTCTAGCATGCCATTTTCGAGCTCTACTTTTGCTTCATTCTGTTTCCTGGCAGATTGTTTACGTGTTATTCAATTTGGCCAAGGTCGCTATAGTTGATCTTTGCATGCTATGGACTTGTTCTTTCCTTGGTTTGCTTCACAAACATGCCTTCTTACTGTTGGGTGCCTTTCCATGCCATGTATTTCTCTATAGTGAGTTGCACAAGCTCATTTAGGTGCCTTCATTTTTATTCCAATGTCATGCTTTGTTTGCTGAAATCTGTTAACGAAACTTGCTATGTTTACGTGGGTGCCATCATATTTTCTGATCCTTTTTGGCTTATGGTCAGTAAGGGACTCTTTTCCTATGCAATTAGTAGATTCATGGCATGCCTTTGTTTGCCATGATAGGTTCTTGTAACATGTTGTTTGATAGCTCTAAACATTGCATCGTGCTGTTATTTTCTGCAAAGTCTGAAATTGTTAAAACTTGCAATCTTACCATGTGTGTTTGAGCATGTTCTATCGATTTCTAGATTTAGCTCAGTGTTCATGTTTTGTAATGCTTTACCTGTACTTCATGTCCATGCATTTATTTATTATGTTGGGGTGCTGTAGCATGTTGTTTTGATGCTTGCAATATGCCTAGTCGCTGTTTTGGATAGCTTGTCCTTTAAACTTGCATAGTGTGCATGTGTTGAACCGTTGCTCCGTTTTGAGTGCGCTCTATATGATACTTGCTTAGAATTGCATGTAGTTTCATATTATCATGTTGCATCCTTGTTTTGAGGTGTTTGCTTGATGTTTGGGTGCATTTTGCATCAATGCCATGTTTAACTCGTGTTGCTCATATCTCCTAGACCGTAGCTCCGAACTAAATGAACTTTATATGTAACTTGACTAGAATCTCGTGTAGATCATCTTGGTGCATCTTAACTTGCTGTTTAACAACTTGAACATAAGGTTTATTCAGATCTGGACCAACTTCAAAATATGCATATGAGGACTTACCGGAATTGTTATATGTTGTTCCCGGCCTCATTTAAACTTGACTTGATGTGTGCTCTTGTTTGCATCATCTCTTGCCATGAGTAGCTTCATGTAGTCTTGTCTTGCATCGTGCTTGGTTGTGCATCATGCCTTGTTCATGTGTGGTGTGTTTACTATGTTGTGTGCTTCTTTTCGATAGTTCCTGTTTCGTTGCGATCGTGAGGATTCGTTCGTCTACGCTTGGTTCGTCTTCTTCATGGACTCGTTCTTCTTCCTTGCGGGATTTCAGGCAAGATGACCGCTACCCTGGATCTCACTACTATCATTGCTATGCTAGTTGCTTCATTCTATCGCTTTGCTGCGCTACCTATCACCTGTTTATCAAGCCATCCCATATTGCCATGAACCTCTAACCTTTGACACCGTTCCTATGCAAACCATTGTTTGGCTATGTTACCGCTTTTGCTCAGCCCTCTTATAGTGTTGCTAGTTGCAGGTGAAGTTGAAGATTTCTCCATGGCGGACAGGATTTTGGTAGGGATATCACAATATCTCTTATATTATTAATGCATATATATATTTGGTAAAGGGTGGAAGACTCGGCCTTTTCCTAGTGTTTTGTTCCACTCTTGCCGCCCAAGTTTCCGTCATACCGGTGTTATGTTCCCGGATTTTGCGTTCCTTACGCGGTCGGGTGATTTATGGGACCCCCTTGACAGTTCGCTTTGAATAAAACTCCTCCAGCAAGGCCCAACCTTGGTTTTACCATTTGCCTACCTAAGCCTTTTTCCCTTGGGTTCTGCAGACTCAAGGGTCATCTTTATTTATCCCCCCCGGGCCAGTGCTCGTTGTGAGTGTTGGTCCAACCTGTCAACCGCCGGTGGCCACCAGGGGCAACTCTGGGCTGGCCTACCGGAAGTTTGGAAAATCCGGTGTGCCCTGAGAACGAGATATGTGCAGCTCCTATCGGGATTTGTCGGCACAGCGGGAGGCTTTGCTGGTCTTGTTTTACCATTGCCGAAATGTCTTGTAAACCGGGATTCCGAGGCTGATCGGGTCTTCCTGGGAGAAGGTCTATTCCCTCATTGATCGCGAGAGCTTGTCATGGGCTAAGTTGGGACACCTAGCAGGGTATAATCTTTCGAAAGCCGTGCCTGCGGTTATAGGCAGATGGGAATTTGTTAATGTCCGGTTGTAGACAACTTGACACCAGATCCGATTTAAAACGCATCAACCGTGTGTGTAGCCGTGATGGTCTCTTCTCGGTGGAGTCTGGGAAGTGAACACGGTTTCGGGGTTATGTTTGACGTAAGTAGGAGTTCAGGATCACTTCTTGATCATTACTAGTTGACGACCGTTCCTTTGCTTCTCTTCTCGCTCTTATTTGCGTATGATAGCCACCATATATGCTTAGTCGCTGCTGCAGCCTCACCACTTTACCCCTTCCTTTCCTATTAAGCTTTGATAGTCTTGATACCCATGGTAATGGGATTGCTGAGTCCTCGTGGCTCACAGATTACTACAACACCAGTTGCAGGTACAGGTTTCACGATGATCATGACGCGAGAGCGATGCCTGCTTGCGTTGAGTTCTTCTTCTGCTTCTTCTTCGATCAGGGATAGGTTCCAGGTCGGCAGCCTGGGCTAGCAGGGTGGATGTCGTTTGAGTTTCTGTTTGTGTTTCATCCGTAGTCGGATGATGATCTTTGTATAATGTATTGTTGTATTCATGTGGCATCGTATGCCTTATGTATGTATCCCCATCTATTATGTAATGTTGATGTAATGATATCCACCTTGCAAAAGCGTTTCAATATTCGGGTCTATCCTTGGTGGGACCTTCGAGTTCCTTTTGGATAGGGTCGCATATTGGGCGTGACACCTGGGGAGAGTCAATCTCTCTCAGATCGGGTTTAAGCCCAATCTGGCCATAATCTGTAGCGACTCCCAGGGCAGCGATGCAATCCAAGAGTTCATTTAAGGAAGAGAGCTCCATTGGATCTAACTGCTAGGCAAGTTCCGAGCTGATGTGGAGATTGCTTTCGATGACCCGAGAGGTCATCGTCGCCGCGGCGGTCGAACAGGCGGTCATTAAAAAACTGCCTAGACGGAGAGTTTGGCCGACAGCCAAAGCTCCTTTAGCAATAGCACCGTCTTTAAAGACGGGGTGCGGCATCCTTCCTGACGGTGACGACACAGAGGAACTCTCAATGAAAGCACCAATGTCGGTATCAAAACCGGCGGATCTCGGGTAGGGGGTCCCGAACTGTGCGTCTAGGCGGATGGCAACAGGAGACAAGGGACACGATGTTTTTACCCAGGTTCGGGCCCTCTCGATGGAGGTAAAACCCTACTCCTGCTTGATTAATATTGATGATATGGGTAGTACAAGATTTGATCTACCACGAGATCAGAGAGGCTATACCCTAGAAGATAGCCTATGGTATGATTGTAATTCGTCCTATGGACTAAAACTCTCCGGTTAATATAGACATCGGAGAGGGCTAGGGTTACACAGAGTCGGTTACAATGGGAGGAGATCTTCATATCGAATAGCCAAGCTTGCCTTCCATGCCAAGGAAAGTCCTATCCGGACACGGGACGAAGTCTTCAATCTTGTATCTTCATAGAACGGGAGTCCGGCCAAAGGTCATAGTCCGGCCATCCGGACACCCCCTAATCCAGGACTCCTTCACCTAAGGTATTTTAAGTGTGTAATTATGTACGCGTGGCACGAATTTCACCGCTTGACTAGGACTAGGACGGAGGACGGATTGCTAGGCAAGCTCTGTACGTGCTGTACGATCCTGTTGCAAAGAACTTCGGACCCGCTTAACGGTGTCCGGAGGCTTTATAGACAAATTGGAGGTCTGCCTAAGAAGGCTGCTCTGTACTTCTACTGCGAGGGCCATAGTGTGCTCTTCCGTACAGAGGGAGCGCTCTGTGTTTCCATTGACTGTTATAACCCCGTGAGGTCCGGGCATCTTGAGGTTGAGGTAAGCATAGTGCGGCACTGCATTGAACGTAGCGAATGCGGTTCGTCCGAGCAGTGCATGGTAGCCACTACGGAAGGGGACGTTGTCGAAGATTAATTCCTCACTTCGGAAGTTGTCCGGAGATCCGAAGACCACTTCCAGTGTGATTGAGCCCGTGCAAAAGGTCTCTACACCTGGTATGACACCTTCAAAGGTGGTTTTAGTGGGTTTGATCCTTGAGGGATCGATGCTCGTTTTGCACACTGTATCCTGATAGAGCAGGTTCAGGCTGCTGCCACCGTCCATAAGGACTCATGTGAGGTGGAATCCGTCAATGATGGGGTCGAGGACCAGTGCGGCCGAACCGCCATGACGGATGCTGGTCGGATGGTCCCGACGATCAAAGGTGATCGAACAAGAAGACCATGGGTTGAACTTTGGGGCGACTGGCTCCATCGCGTAGACGTCCCTTAGTGCGCACTTCCGCTCCCGCTTGGGAATGGGTTGCGTATATCATATTTACCGTTTTTACTTGGGGAGGAAATTTCTTCTGTCCTCCTGTGCTCGGCAGCCGGGGCTCCTCGTCGTCATCACTATGCGGCCCCTTTTCCTTGTTTTCGGTGTTCAACTTGCCGGCCTGTTTGAACACCCAACATTCTCTGTTGGTGTGGTTGGCTGGTTTATCAGGGGTGCCGTGAATTTGACATGAACAATCGAGTATGCGGTCCAGACTGGATGGGCCCGGGTTGTTTCTTTTAAATGGCTTTTTTCGCTGACCGGGCTTAGAGCCACTGAATCCGGCATTGACGGCCATGTCTTCGGCGTTATTGCCATTATTGCGACGCTTGTGTCCGTTGCGTCAGGTCTTGCCGTTGCTATCTCTGGCATCTGAGGTGCCAGGATTTCTTGATGAGCTATTGCTACGAGCCAGCCAGCTATCCTCGCCCGCACAAAAGCGGGTCATGAGTGTTGTGAGGGCTGCCATGGACTTCGGCTTATCCTGGCCGAGGTGTCGGGCAAGCCACTTGTCGCAGATGTTATGCTTAAAGGCCGCTAGGGCTTCGGCATCCGGACAGTCGACAATTTGGTTCTTTTTAGTTAGGAACCGAGTCCAGAATTTCCTGGCTGACTCTCCGGGCTGCTGGGTTATGTGACTTAAGTCATCAGCATCTGGTGGTTGCACATAAGTGCCCTGGAAGTTATCCAGGAATGCGTCTTCCAGGTTCTCCCAACTTCCAATGGAGTTTGCCGGCAAATTATTCAGCCAATGCGAGCCGGTCCCTTGAGTTTTAGTGGGAGGTACTTGATGGCATGCAGATCATCGCCGCGGGCCATGTGAATGTGGAGAAGGAAATCTTCAATCCATACTGCAGGGTCTGTTGTTCCATCATATGATTCGATGTTCACGGGTTTAAACCCTTCTGGGAACTCATGCTCCATTACTTCGTCAGTGAAGCATAGGGGGTGTGCGGCGCCTCTGTGCAAGGCTACATCACGACAAAGTTCAAATGAGTCTGGTCTGTTGTATTCGGCCCGGCGGATTTGTACTTAGTGTATCCGGCATGGCAGTCATCGTCACGTGTTGGGGCACGCCCCCGTGATCCGTAGATCAATCTTGACTGTCCTTCTTTCTTTTCTAGTTCGTTTCACAGGTCTTACGTGTAGCCCCTGGCCTTCGTCTTTTTATTTGTTTGGCGACGGGGTGCGAGCTCATGTTCGGGCTGATACGCCACTTTATCTCAGCCACGAGGCGGCCGGTCGGCCGCATCCTGCGCTGGTAGTGTAGGCTCTAGTGCCTCCTCCTCGAATTGAGGTAACAACCCGCGCTTTGGGTAGCTTTTGGTTGGGCGCTCGAGTCCGTATTCCTTGGCTGGTAGGACCTCAGTTCATCTATCAGTTAGCAGATCTTGATCAGCTTGAAGCTACTGCTGCTTTTTC
This sequence comes from Triticum dicoccoides, assembly GCF_002162155.2. NCBI lineage: Eukaryota > Viridiplantae > Streptophyta > Magnoliopsida > Poales > Poaceae > Triticum > Triticum dicoccoides. The sequence goes on from NC_041393.1 coordinate 203,726,127, forward strand.
TTCAGGCTTGTTGCAGTGGATCTAAGCCGGCGCTTGAAGCGCTCCTGCTCGACGGGATCCTCAGGCACGATAAATTCTTCATCACCGAGGCTCACCTCGTCTTCAGAGAGGGGCATGTAATTTTCATCCTCCAAGTCTCCATTCATTGCCTGTTTATTAGGGCTAGCTTGCCCATCATCCTGTCCAGCTTGCTTGAAGCTTGGCTGGGCAGGATTGTTTTCGTCTTGGGCATTATCTGGAGTGCTATTGCCTCTTGTGCCGGTATGGCTGCTTTTGCTATGGCGGGGCTTAGAGCGGCGCCGCTGACGCCGGCACTTAGATTGCTTCTCAGGGGGTTATCCTCCGTTGCCTCATCGTCATTGCTTTCTTTGGGTGTGTCCACCATATATATATATATATATATATATATATATATGTATATATATATATATATATATCATATGATGAGGTGGCTATCCAGCGCCCTGTGGGCGGTGGTTCCTGTTCTTCTCCGGCATCGTCGTCCATACCGTCGATGTCTTCGGAGTCGAAATCAAGCATGTCGGTTAAATTGTCGATAGTGGCTATAAAGTGGGTGGTGGGTGGGTAACGAATTTCTTCATCGTCTGCTTCCCACTTAAGCCGGACATAGTTCGGCCAAGAGTATCCTGACAGGGTGAGAGATTTTAAAGAGTTTAGCACGTCGCCCAAGGGCGAGTGCTGAATACATCCGCGGAGGTAAACTCCATGATCGGTGCCCAATCAGGTTCGATAGGCACGGATGCGCGCGGTTCGGAGCATATGGCCGGAGACGAGTCTGAGGGTCTGATGACACATACCTCATTGGAGGCGAAGTCTGTGTTTGGCTCTATCGCTGATGAGTGTGCGGCCTCTGTGGCGGGGTCCTTCCTTGGATGGCATGACCTACTGCAGATCTAAGGCCAGGGCAGCTGCGGGTGCGTTCTCCTGAATACCGTCCGATGGCGGATCTAAGTCATGCTCATCGCGACTGTACGGCGCACCTGTCATGGGCTCGAATCCGTTGAAGATCAAGTCTCCGCGGATGTCGGCAGTGTAGTTCAGGCCTATCGATCTGCTCCATATGGCCAAGCGAGTTGGCCCGCAATGCGAAGCCGCCAATACAAAGATCTGTCCGGGGAGGAAAACCTCACCCTGGATCGCATCATTGTGGATGATTGAAGGAGCCAATAAGCCTTATGGTGATGATACAGTGGAACTCTCAATGAAAACACCAATGTCGGTGTCAAAACTGGCAGATCTCGGGTAGGGGGTCCCGAACTGTGCATCTAAGGCTAATGGTAACAGGAGGCGGGGGACACAATGTTTACCCAGGTTCGGGCCCTCTCTATGGAGGTAATACCCTACTTCCTGCTTGATTGATCTTGATGATATGAGTATTACAAGAGTTGATCTACCACGATATCGTAAAGGCTAAACCCTAGAAGCTAGCCTATGATTATGATTGTTGTTGTCCTACGGACTAAACCCTCCGGTTTATATAGACACTGGAGGGGGCTAGGGTTACACAGAGTCGGTTACAGAGAAGGAAATCTACATATCCGAATTGACGAGCTTGCCTTCCACGCAAAGGAGAGTCCCACCCGGACACATGACAAAGTCTTGAATCTTGTATCTTCATAGTCCAACAGTCCGGCACAAGTACATAGTCCGGCTGTCCTAGGACCCCCTAATCCAGGACTCCCTCAATTGGAACCTCGGATCCGTCTCCGGTCATAGGTTCCGAACCGTGTGCTTCCGCGCGCATCTAACCTGATATGGCGCCAAGCGTTGAGTTCAGCTTCACGGACATCTTCCGGCACTCACCATTAGGCGATGTGCTAAACTCATTAAAAGCCCTCTCCTTATCAAGGGACTTTCAGCCGAACTATATCCGGTTTGGATTAGAAGCTGATGACAGAGAATTCCGCTTCCCACCCACCACCCACTTCATAGCCACTGTCGAAGACTTAACCGACATGCTCGATTACGGCTCCGAAGACATCGACGGTATGGACGACGATGCCGGAGAGGAGCAGGCACAAAAACCACCGCTTACAGGGCGCTGGACGACCACCTCCTCGTATGACATATACATTTTGGATACACCCAAAGAGAACAACATCAACAATGAGAAGGATCCAGTCGAGGGTAAGCCTCCTGAGGTACAGCCAAAGCACCAACGTCAGCGGCGCCGCTCTAAACCACGCCGTGGAAAATATAGCAATACCGGCACAGGAGAAAATAATACTCCGGGCGATGCCGAAGACAACGAAGACCACGTTGAGACAGCTTCCGAACATGATGAACGGGAGGATGGGCGAGTCAGCCCTAATGAACTGGCCATTAATGAAGACTCGGAGGATAGTAATTATCTTCCACTCTACGAGGATGAGGCGAGCCTCGGCGATGAAGACTTTATCGTGCCTGAGGAGCCCATCGATCAGGAGCGCTTTAAGCGCCGGCTAATAGCCACTGCAAGGATCCTGAAAAAGAAGCAGGAGCAGCTTCAAGCTGATCAAGATCTACTCAATGACAGATGGACTAATGTCCTGGCATCCGAGGAATACGGCCTCAAGCGCCCAATCAAAAGTTACCCAAAGTGCAAATTGTTACCCCAATTCGATGATGAGGCGCTGGAGCCCGTCCTACCAACACGCAATGCGGCTAACCGACCACCACATGGCTGGGACATAGCGGCAACTCAAGCCGAACACTAGCCTGCACTACCTTGCCGTAAAAACAGAGACACAACAGCTCGGGGATACACATATAACCTGTGGCATGACCTGGAAAACAGAGCAGGTCAGACTAGATCGATCTATGGATCGCACGGGCGTACCCCGATGCGCGATGATAACCATCCAGCCAGATGTAACAAACATAACCACGCCTGGACCGAAGACCGCAGACGAACTCCATCCGAGCTACATCACAACTTGGCCCGATATAGAGGCACCGCACACCCCCTTTGCTTCACTGATGAAGTAATGGAACATGAATTCCCGGAAGGGTTCAAACCCGTGAACATCGAATCATATGATGGGATAACAGACCCCACGGTATGGATTGAGGGTTTTCTCCTCCATATCCATATGGCCTGCGCTGATGATCTTCACGCCATCAAGTACCTCCCGCTAAAACTCAAGGGACCTGCTCGGCACTGGTTGAACAGTTTGCCCGAAAACTCAATTGGCAGTTGGGAAAACTTGGAAGACGCCTTCCTCGACAACTTCCAGGGTACATATGTCCGACCTCCAGATGCCGACGACTTAAGTCACATAGTTCAACAGCCCGGAGAGTCAGCCAGGAAATTTTGGACTAGGTTCTTAACTAAAAAGAATTAGATCATCGACTGTTCGGATGCCGAAGCCCTAGCAGCCTTTAAACATAGCATCTATGACGAATGGTTCGCCCAACACCTCGGCCAAGAAAAGTCAAAGTCCATGGCAGCCCTCACGATGCTTATGACCTGCTTCTGCGCATGCGAGGATAGTTGGCTAGCCTGTAGCAATAACAATACAAGCGAACCTGGCAATTCTGAAGCCAGAAATAACAACGGCAAGCCCCGACGCAACATACACAAGCATCGAAGCAACAGTGATAACACCGAGGACACGGCAGTCAACGCTAGATTCAGTGGCTCTAAGTCCGGCCAGCGGAAGAATCCATATAAAAGAAACAATTCGGGCTCATCCAGCTTGGACCACATACTCGATCGTCCATGTCAAATCAACGACACTCCTGATAAACCAGCCAATCATACCAACAGAGGCTGTTGGGTTTTTAAAAAGGCTGGCAAGTTAAATGCCGAGAACAAGGAGAAGGGGTTGCAAAGCAAGGACGATGATGAGGAGCCCTGGCCACGGAACACAGGGGGACA
>NC_041393.1:203730256-203747636 GCF_002162155.2 Triticum dicoccoides
CTCATATCCCCAAGAGGGAGCGCAAGCGCGCTCTCAGGGACATCTACGCGATGGAGCCAGTCACCACAAAGTTCAACCCATGGTCGTCCTAACCGATCACCTTCGATCGCAGGTACCATACGACCAGTATCCATCATGGCGGTTCAGCCACACTGGTCCTCGACGCAATCATTGATGGATTCCATCTTACGCGAGTCCTCATGGATGGTAGCAGCAGCCTGAACCTGCTCTATCAGGATACAATGCGCAAAATGGGTATTGATCCTTCAAGGATCAAGCCCACAAAAACCACCTTTAAAGGTGTCATACCAGGTGTAGAGGCCCGCTGTACGGGCTCAATCACACTGGAGGTAGTCTTCGGATCCCCGAGCAACTTTCGAAGTGAAGAGTTGATCTTTGATATCGTCCTCTTCTGTAGTGGCTATCACGCACTGCTCGGACGAACCACATTCGCTCGATTCAACACGGTGCCACACTACGCTTATCTCAAGCTCAAGATGCCTGGACCACGCGTTGTCATAATAGTCAATTGAAACACGGAACGCTTCCTGTGTACCGAGGAGCACACCGCTACCCTCGCAGCAGAAGCACAGAGCGGCATTTCAGGCAGAACCTTAATTCGGCGGCCAAGCCCCCGGACACTGTTAAACGAGTCTGAACTACTCTGTAGCAGGACAGTCCAGCTCGTCAAGAGCTTGACTAGCAATTCGGCCCTCGTCCCAGTCCCGACCAAATGGCGTACATAACTATGCACTCCAAATACCATGGGCATAGACGGAGGAACATCTAGATCATGGTCCATAATACGGCTCAACCTCTCCTGGACCCACATACTTTCACTTTTTCTTTTTCTTTCCAGGTTTCTTTTTATCCAGGCCTTTCCTAATGGCCTGATTGTCGGACCTATCAATGGACGGATACACCAAGACGAAAAGAAGCATTGACATAAAAGGGAATTTCCAGGTGGTCTCTTTAAACGATCGTTATGCCTATTTTAAAGACCCACACGCAACTCTCCCTTGGTCATGGAATGTTAAACAGCCCTGTTGCTTATCGCACTACTTGTACAAAATACGCTTTGATCTATTAATCAAACTACAATGGAAAATGGTTTGCGGCCCAATTTCTGCGGCATTTACCTATTACTACATTTTTCTTTTTCTTGATATTCTTATCAATTGCACCCGTACACTCTGGTACGCCGTAATCCGCCAGGCGCTTCATTACGCCCCATAATATGGCAACAAAGTCCTAACACTTTTTACAGTATAGTTCGGCACCCCGAACTTTAGCATTATATGCATCGGCTCCGAATCATGTCTTTGGTCAATAGTTGGGTTTCCCGGCTCATGTGCTTACTACCTTACGTTCCGCTATATCGGCTAGGGTAGTAAAGGGAGAACTACTGCGATTGTGTCCTGGTTCATCCGGATGAGCACCTCAATAGAGAAAGCCGAAAACTGACTGTCATGATGCGGCATGAGCCGGTCAGCTGTTCGAGAGGTTTCAAATCTTTAGCGATTTTTTCCGCATTATGCGATGAATCAGTTTTTATCCGATCAGGTGTTTATAGCACCCCAAGTTCGGACTTACGAATACTAGGGGCCGCGCCTTAATTTCTATTGTCAAACTCCTATGGCTAAGTGAGGGTGATAAAGCCACATAGTCCGATTGCCTGGTTCGTTGTGCTAAACACCTCCTTTAAGGACCAAACATTGGGATAAAGAGTGTTTAGATTCATCCCGAACACCCCCGTACTACCTACGTGGGGGCGGAAGCCGACGACTGGCTAACTCTCAGATTTAACAAAACGGCCGCACACGAGGTAAAATTTTAAATAACAAACATTATATTACATAACGGCTCTATTTCATAATATAGCAAGGATCAATATGAATGACTTCATTTAAAGATAATACATTTTGAACACCACCCCTCTACAATGCTGGATCCCTCCAGGACATCTTCAAATTACCGCTCGAGCATGCAGTGTGTAGGGGAACGCAATGGAAAACGAAAAATTTCGGTATAGTGAGCACGCCCAGGACCACTATGAAGACTGCATACAAGGTTTGATCTGATCCGTACCAACTTGACGCGCAGCGGAAGAAGAGTCGGTGTAGATCGTCGGTGCAGATCCCCGCAGCTAGGATTTACAACCTCACAACCGCAAGAATGTACTCCCTCTCCGGACAGCCCTTCGGGAGGCGGTCGGACAGTCCCCCGGACAATGTCGCGGACAGCCCTTCGGGAGGACCCTCGAAACTCGGACGGAGACTCGGACAGCCCTTCGGGAGGACACTCGAACAGCCCCTCGGGCAAAAGATCGAAAACTACAATCTCTCTACGGGGTTGCACACATACGGTGTCAGCTATCCGGCAGGGCTTCGCCGTCCAGAACTAGTTCCTGCCGGAACCCAGACAGCCTTACGGCTCTACGGAACTCTTTTCGTGGGAGGGAGAGAAGAAGCCAGATAATGCATGGCATGTGTATGAGAGCAAGGGATCAAGAGATGGCAGCCCTCACCTCCTCTATTTATAGGAAAGCCAAGGGGTAGTGTGCCTCCCTATTTTTACCAAAAAAAACCATGCATTAGGTCACACATGAGGGTGTTAAGGTAAAATGGGATGCCATGTGGAGCCCCAAGGAGCTCCACCACCCATGGCCGGCCACCCCTAGCCCCCCCCCCAAATGGGGTTCCTTCCCTTGTAAGCCACTACCTTCTAGAACTTTGACCAAGTCCAAAAAGGTGGCTCTACATAAATATCCCAAAAAGCACTTTCACTATTCACGACGACATTTCTCAGCGTCCGTTCGAACTGAAAATATTTATGTGGGCTTAGAACATTTCTAGTACCCACCATAATAATTTTCAATGCGTTCCGAAACAATTCCGGTTTTAGTGATTTTCATCTGCGAAACGCATCTGAAGTGGCTCTGGCAGCTCCGGAACATTTCCGGTTTTTATCTCAGAAAATTCCAAAAAGCTTCCAGAATGATTCTGGCACCCTCTAAGAATTATCAGGCATTTGCGGAAACCAATTTGACTTAATGTTATATCCCAAAACAACTTTTCGGTATCTTCGAAACTCATCCGATGACCTCTCTCTGCGGTACGATTCCGCTGTCCGAAACTTTTCCGGTGTCCGGAACTTTTCCGGTGATTTTCTCTGAGACTCCCTGTCTAGTATTCAACAGATAGATAACCCTTAAGCGTGTGACCCTATAGTTTCGTGAAGTATATACATGACCCGGAACCCCTTCCGATCAATGATCAACATAGGAGCCGTGGACACCCATATTGACCCATATACCCACACGAATGAATATTCGAGTGAACCTCCCGTTGCAGTGAGCTATTCCTTTTGTTTCGCGATATGTCACAAACACCCGAGGTGAGATTTATTGCATTCCTATGGATCAACAATTTGCCCACCATGAAAGTTACCTCGTTGCCGGTTTTGTTTTGTTTTCTCGTTTCTGTGTTCTGGCATCCTAGTGATCAAATCACAATGTGTCTGGCCAGACGATGATGGATACCGTTACACCGAGAGGGCCCGAGTATATCTCACCATCGTTGGAGGAGCAAATCCCAATCTTGAGCTATCTTGTTACTTGCCATACTTTTCCGTGAACCCATAAGCCGCCGTAATAGCCACCCAGTTATGGATGACGTTTAACAAACCCCAAAGTTCATGAAGCAAGTATGAAGGAACTCGATACTCTCATGATCTAAGGCATTATGCAAACATTAAGTTCTCTGTGTTATTAACCATTAACTTGTGACGATTGTATCTCATAGCATAACATCAAAATGGGTCGATTCAACACAAATGTTCTACCAACATCGTGCCCTCATAATTGCCAGCATAGAGATGCCCATGATCAGGAAAACATGATCATCATGCAATACATGAGCCAGTCTTAGAGGCAAGACTAGGAATACATTTTACCGTTTAGTATACCACACGTGCACATGAGTTTTGCTCTGAGCCTCATGGATATTGCAGACTCGAGAATCATTGCAGTTATAGCATGGAAGCTAAACATTCATTACAAACTTTGGAGATACAAAATAACTGATATTACTTCCTCTAGGGCATATCTCCTACAGACTCCCACTTGCACTAGAGTTATAATCCAGTTACATGGCTTCCCTAACACCAATGGCTATTTGGTGTTGCTCATGTTTTGCTCGTGGTAGAGGCCTCATCATCGGGTCTGACACATTCAGATTCGTGTGAACTTTGCGTACTTTCACTAAACCCTCTTCGACATGATGTTGAATGAGTTTATATTTGCATTGAATATGTCTTGTCTTATGGTGCGAACTTGGCTCCCTTGCTTGAGCCACGGTGCCACTATTATCACAATAGATCTCCACCGGGTCCTGGGCACTAGGAACCACACCAAGGTCTTCAAGAAATTGCTTGATCCATACTGCCTCCTTGGAGGCTTCTGAAGTAGCAACATATTCTTCCTTCGTCGTAGAATCCGCCACAGTCTTTTGTTTGGAACTTTTCCAATCAACTGGGCCGCCGTTCAATATGAAAACATAGCCTGATTGAGATTTGAAGTCATCTGGGTCAGTCATGAAGCCTGCATCAGTGTAACCACTTACAATGAGCTCTTCATCACCTGCACACACAAGGAGTAAACCTTGGTCCTTCTCTGGTACTTAAGAATACCCTTGACTGCGGCCCAGTGTTCCAACCCTGGATCACTTTGGTACCGGCTGCTAACACTTAGCGCATAGGAAACGTCCGGTCTTATACATAGCATGGCATACATAATAAAACCAACTACCGAGGCATATGGAACATCATTCATTTGCACTCGCTCATCGAGAGTCCGAGGACTCTGATTCTTGCAAAGCACTTTGCTAGGTGACATGGGGAGTAGGCCTTTCTTGGAGTTCTCCATGTTGAACCTTTTCAACACCTTGTCAATGTACGTGCTTTGGCTAAGCGCTATCAGGCGTTTTGATCTATCTCTATAGATTCTTATGCCCAATACATATGCCGCTTCACCTAAGTCTTTCATTGAAAACCTCTTTTTCAACGAGTCTTTTATTTCGCTAAGAAAATTCATGTCATTTCCAATCAACAATATGTCATCCACATACAAGATTAGAAATGCTTTTGCGCTCCCACTAAACTTCTTGTAAACACAAGATTCTTCATCATTCCTGATGAAGCCAAATTCTTTGACCACTTCATCAAAACGAATGTTCCAGCTCCTTGACGCTTACTTCAGACCATAAATGGCCTTTTGAAGTTTGCATACCTTTCCAGCATCCTCATGAATGACAAAACCTTCTGGTTGTATCATGTATGCATCCTCTTTGAGGTTTCCATTTAGGAAAGCCGTTTTGACATCCATCTGCCATATTTCATAGTCGAAATAAGCAGCAATTGCTAGCAATATCCGAACAGACCTAAGCATAGCTATGGGCGATAAAGTCTCGCCGTAGTCCACTCCTAGAACTTGCGTGAACCGTTTCGCAACAAGTCTAGCTTTGTGGATAATAATGTTACCATCCGCGTCCGTCTTTCTTTTGAAAATCCATTTACAACCAATCGGCTTTATGCCTTCTGGAAGTTCTTCCAAGTTCCAAACTTAGTTTTCGTACATGGATTCCATTTCGGATCTCATGGCTTTGTGACATTCTTTTGAGCTGGGCCCCGCCATCGCTTCCTTGTAGTGCGCAGGTTCATCGTCTTCAAGAATGAAGATTTCGTTATGAAACCATTCAGGTGGTTGGATAGCCCTACCTAATCTGCGTGGTTCAGTTACAACATTGTCTGAAGTCTCTGCATCATATGCGACAACTTCCGGCTCAGTTGCAGGGATAATTAGCAGAATTTCTTTCGGTTCCTTAGCCATATCAACAGTTGCCGAAGATTCACTAATCTCATCAAGTTGTACTGTCCTCCCACTTAATTCTTTGGCGAGAAATTCTTTCTCAAGAAAGACTCCGCTTTTAGCGACAAACACTTTGTGCTCAAAGGGTAGGTAGAAGGAATACCCAATTGTTTCTTTTGGATAACCTAAAAAGTTACACTTGTCTGATCTGGGATCGAGTTTGGTAGGTTGTAAACATTTTACATGTACCTCACAGCCCCAAATTTTAATATGCGAAAAATTGGGTTTCTTTCCATTCCACATCTCATGTGGTGTCGTCTTAACAGACTTAGACGGTGCTCTGTTTAGTGTGTGAGCGGCAGTTTCAAGTGCATGACCCCGAAAAGATATCGGCAGATCTGTAAGAGACATCATCGACCTTACCATGTCCAACAGGGTTCGGGTACGTCTTTCCGATACTCCATTTCTCTGTGGAGTTCCGGGAGGTGTAAGCTATGAAACTATTCCACGGTCACTCAGATGTTGGCCAAACTCATGACTAAGATATTCACCTCCGCGATCAGACCGCAGAAACTTAATATTTTTGTTACGATGATTTTCTACCTCATTTTGAAATTCTTTGAACTTTTCAAAGGTTTCTGACTTATGCTTCATTAAGTAGATATAGCCATACCGACTTAAATCATCAGTAAAAGTCACGAAGTAGAAATACCCACCCCGCGCGGCTGTGCTCATTGGACCACATACATCACTATGTATTATTTCCAATAATTCACCCGCCCGTTCAAGATGACCCGTGAATGGCGTCTTGGTCATTTTCTCCATCAGACAAGCTTCACATGTGTCAAATGATTCAAAATAAAAGGACGGTAAAACTCCATCTCTCTGGAGTCTTTGTGTCACACCCTAGCCAGTCATGCATTAGAGTGTTGCATCATGTTTACTCTTTCATCAGAAACTTGAAATGGGGATCTGTGAAACCCTCAGAATCATTTTGAAAATGATCCAAATAAAAATTTCTCCAAAAGGGTCCAAGAAAATGCTCATGTTGCTCTCTGAAAATATTGGACAGAGATAAAAATCAAACCAATATTTTTAGTGGCTCATGGACATTTATTTTGGGCATTTGGAATTAATGCATAAATATTTGCATTGGAAATATATTTCTATATATATTAATATATGTCCAAATATTATGCCAATTATAAAGGAGCTCTGGAATAATATATCTAGCCCCTGCAAAAATTGGCATAAGTTAAATAAATGATTTAATTTATTATTTAAATCAAAACAAATGTCAGAAATTAGAAAACAGAAAAATAAATAAAGGGAGAAACTTACCTGGGCTCCTTCCTGTGCAGCCCAGCCAGCTGGCCGGCCTAGCCAGCAGGCGGCCCAGCCCGCCTCCCTCCTCTGTCGTCTTCGTCCCGACAGAGGGAGGGGAGTGTGGCCGGCGCGCGCGCGCGCCACCGCGCCACGCCACCTCTCTCCCTGCCTGCCTGCCCTCCCCTCCTCGCCTCGATGCCCTGGACGACGCCACGCCTCCCCCCCTGCTCTCTCTCACTCACCCCCCGGCTCTCCCCTCCTCTCCCTCGCTCTCTCTCTCACACGGCCGAACACCACCGTCGCCGCCGTTCGCCATAGCAGCCATCTCCGGCCACCCCTCGCTCCCCCGACTAGCTCAGGAGCTCCGCCTCGACCTCCTCTTCCTCCCCACCGCTCCACGGGTCCCCGGAAGCCCTGCATCGCCGCCACGTCGCCGTTCCCCTCTTCGGGCTCCGACCATCATCGCCGACGAATTCGCCGTCTCCAGCGCGTCCCCGAGCCCGCTTCGACGCCCACTGCAACCGCGGTGAGCTACGCCACCGTTTACCCCTCTTCTCCCCCTCGTTCCCTCACCGCAGCCTCCTCCCCACCACGGCCGAACCTCCGCCGTCGCCGAGCTCGCCGTCGACGCAGCTCCGGTGACCATTTGGTCACCCCGGCGAGTCCAACGAGTTCGTAAGGCTCCATAGAGCATCCCTAGCGCCTCGCTTCGCTCGCCTTCGAGCTCCAACCCCGTTTCCGTGCACGACCAAACTCCGGCGGCCGCAGCCGAGCTCGCCGCCGTTGACTCCGGCCACCTCAGGCCCGGCCACCACCACCGTTCGACGCGCGGGAGCAAGGGCTCTCCAACGAGCCCAAGAACGGCCTCGCCCGTGCCCTGTAGCGCGATCCCGCATCGCGCCGCCGTCTCGGGCCTCGCCGGCGTCACGTCGCCGGTGGGTTTGACCCACCTTGACCACGGCAGGACCCCCCTGAGTCCCTGACAGGTGGGCCCAGCCCTGTAGCTAATTAGTATTAGCGCTAACCACTGTTAGTTAACCCCCTGACACTGACCAGTGGGCCCCAGCGCCACTAATTAGTAATTAGGATTAATTTAACTCGGTTTAACCCCCCTGTCACTGACGTGTGGGCCCCACACGTCAGGTTTGACCTCAGCCAGCCGCAGTTGACCACTGACGTCATGCTGACGTCATGCTGGCGCAATATTTATATTTCTGGATTTAAATTAAATCAGGAAATTCCAGAATATTATTTAAACTTCAAAAATTCATAACTTTTATTCTGTAACTCCAAATTGGACAAATTATATATGAAAAATGATCAGAAAAATCCAATCTATCCATCTGTACTATTTTCATGCATGATCAAACAAGTTAAATTGATGTTTCAAGCAGAACAAGGAAAAGCACTTTAAAAGGCCATATTTGAATTTGAAATTTGAATCCTTGATTCAAATTTGTTCAAACCCTTCTGGTTTTAGTTGCATTAGCCCAACACACTCATATTGCCATGTTTCATGCATGCATCATATTGTTGCACATTGTTTGGTGATGGTTGTGTATCGGTGTCCTTTGCGACAGGTTCTGCCTCCGAGGAGTACCATGATTACCCTAACGAAGAACCGTATCAGTGCATCGAACCATCAGGCAAGCAACCAACCATTTGATCATATCGATACAATCCCATGTTCTCGCTCCTGCTCTCTTTTACTGCATTAAGACAACGCGTTTCAAACTGCTGTGTGCTACGGTAGTTGAACCCATTTCCTCTGCATGACCTGTCATTGCCACAGTAACTAGATGAAACCCACTAGCATGTGTAGGAGTTGATTGAGCCATATGTATGTGTTGTTCCTACCTTGCTATGCCTGCTATGCTTAGAGTCGTGTCAGGTCTGGTCCATCTGGGTGATGGGCTAGAGTGAAATGATTATGTCGGTAATGAGAGTGGTGTGGTGAACACGATTTGGTAAAGGTATCGATGAGAGGCCATGTAGGAGTACATGGTGGGTTGTTTCATTGAAGCCGACCTTAAGCACTGAGATCTGTATGTGTGATTTAAGAATCAGCTACTACCATGCATTGGGCCCGAAACCAATGGACCCTCTCGGCTTCTTATTCACCCTAGTTCTCCGTCCAGGAGTTGCAAGTAGTTTCTGGTGTTTGTAGCCTACTGGAGGCCGTGGACAGCGCTGACCGTAGGGGTGGGCTGTGATGCGGTAGGTACGTGGCACGGTGTACCGAATACCCGTTAGGTATCTCGGGAACCCTGTTCACATCGTTCGGGGCCGTATGGGAAACCTCGGCCGGACTCCCTGCGGATGGAACCTGGATAGGCGATAAACCTGGACTGGAGGCTTAGGTGACTAGGTAGGTCGTGGCCGACACCCACGTTGGGCTTCCGCTTGAAGGTTGCCGAGTACATGTCGTGTAAACGACGGTAAGTGGTGAGAGCGTGTATGAAGAAGTACACCCCTGCAGGGTTAACATGATCTATTCGAATAGCCGCGTCCGCGGTGAAGGACTACTTGGTTGCCTATACAGTTCATAGACAAGTAAATGGATACTGCTAAAAGCCTCAAGATAAGTGTGAGTGCCGAGGATGGCTCTTCCGTAGGAAGACGGAGGTGGATCCTCGGTAGTGTATTGAATTGGTGAGTAGTGGACTCGTGTGCGCAAAACCATTTCAAGTTGGAGTATCGTAGGATAGTCTAGCCAAGAGTCAAAGCTGGCTTGCTACAATAACTCCACCAACCCTTCTTGATAACATGCATGTATGTAGGATCTGATGTAAGTCTTGCTGAGTACCTTTGTACTCATGTTGCTATAATCTACATTTTTACAGAAGACGCTGCAACCCCTTCTGATGGGTTCTATGTAGACGTTGACATCAACGAGTAGGCTAAAGACCCAGGTGGTGACCCTGAGCTTGTGAAGGACCACGTAGTATAGTTAGGCTTTCCAAGCCTCTTTTATTTTGCTAGTTGTCTGTACTCAGACAAGTTACTTCCGCTGCTGGTTTGTATGACTGTATGACTTGTATGGGGTCGTGAGACCCGTACCTTTGTGTATGTTATGTATGGCTCCCTGAGCCTTAAATAAAGTACTTGAGTCGTAGAGTCATGTTGTGATGCTTCGTTGTATTTGCACATATCGAGCATATTGTGTGTATGATTGAAATGCTTGGTATGTGTGGGGTCTGACTATCTAGTTGTTTATCTTCAGTAGCCTCTCTTACCGGGAAATGTCTCCTAGTGTTACCGCTGAGCCATGGTAGCCTGCTACTGCTCTGGAACACTTAGGCTGGCCGGCATGTGTCCTTCTTCGTTCCTGTGTCTGTCCCTTCGGGGAAATGTCACGCTATGAGTACCGGAGTCCTGTTAGCCCGCTACAGCCCGGTTTACCGGAGTCCTGCTAGCCCAGTGCTACAGCCCGGACCCACTTGCTGATGACCGACACGTTCGAAGCTGGGTCATGGATGCCTGTCCCTGTAAGTCTGTGCCACTTTGGGTTTACGACTGGTCATGTCAGCCCGGACTCCTTATCATATGGATGCTAGCGACACTATCATATACGTGAGCCAAAAGGCGCAAACGGTCCCGGGCAAAGGTAAGGCGACACCCGTGGGGATACCGTGCGTGAGGCCGCAAAGTGATATGAGGTGTTACCGGCTAGATCGATGTGACATTGAGTCGGGGTCCTGACAGCGTTGGCATCAGAGCCGGACTGCCTGTAGGTTCTCCAAGCCAAACTGGTCGATGTTGAGTCTAGAAATTCTTTAGTTATATGTAGGGGAATTGTTTGTGGGATGGAACGTAAGGCTCTTTTTACTCCTTTATCTTATGACATTCTGATCTGAGTCAGTCTATTCTTCTACCGGGGGATAAGGAATTAGGATCTGTTCTCTCTATCAGGATCACGTGTTACTAATCAGTAGTACCTTATAAGTTTGATGGATACAAGCCTAGTTCAGTTCTACTACCACATTATGTTGTTAGAATGGATTCAGAACTTTGATATGATGATGTTGAGTGTGTATGAAATCCTTTGTCAAATGTCTCAAAATCCTTCTTGAGCATTTACAGCTGTTATGCTGCCGAAATTTCGCTAGAAATTCTAATGCCTTTGCATTATGATTGTGCTTTCAGATGGCCACTCGCGACCTCAATCAAGTGGTTCGCCTGACTCGATGCCTAGATGTACCCGGCCATACTGCCAAGTTGGTCAGGGTAATGACTGAGGCTGGATACCGCTGGTATCATGAGTACACGGTCGAAGAGCAATTCCGAGACTTTAATCAAAGCCAGTATCTCTGCACTGTCAGGATATTTCCATCTTATCCTGGATCCACCGAGCCTCTTCACTGCTCTTATGGACTCGGGGTTACCATTGAGATGGCTGTGCAGGACGCTGCCTACTCTATGATGACCATTATGCGAGTCAGATCTGGTATATTTCGGGACTCTGATTTCCGGTATATGCCAGGATCACTTCCGGGAGCACAAGGGTATCTCCAGGCTATTTATGCTGACCCCACCCAGGAGGATTCACGGACTCGCACCACTGCTGAGATGCTCGAGGATAAGGACCGTGAAAATCGGGCCTTGAGGTTAGAGCTCTTCAATACCCGTGCTGACCACTGGGCCACTTTGACTCGGTTCGCACCGGCGGTGCAAGCTGGATATTCAGATATGCGCGATCTCTATCCTGTGAGATCTGCTCTGCCAGACGTGATGGTTTGGCGTGATGTAGGAGGCATCACCCCACCTCGCGGTCCCCGCAGGCCACCGTCTGTTGGTCCAAGACCTCATCCTAGCCCCTATGGTCCACAAGCTCCGCGAGATCGTCTGTTTCCGGATGATCATGTTGAGCTTCCAGGCTATGGAGGTGACTTCTACGAGGACTACTACGGATCGGTCTGAGTTAGTGGTAGTATCCCTAGTTCGCACTAGCTGTGTCGTCTATCGTCCCGCGTGACTCGTGGGATATGACCTAGTTTGTACTCCTTACGGAGGTGTACAAAAATAATGTATAGAAGCTTGGAATGCCTCCGATGAGATGTAATCCTCTTTCACCGTAATAGTACTTTGTTTGGTCTTGTACTAAACCCTGTATGGTGTGTATGACGATGGAATAAAGAAGCAGTTTCTGTATCTACCATGTCATACGGATGATCATCTTGCATTTCGAGTTATTCCTTACATTTTATACCCTATGTCGGAATTCTATCATCCTGACTAAATCATTGTCTTGTTTACCTAGGATGGTCAACACGCGCGCTAACCCTGCTTCTCAAGAGCAGGCCGAAGGCAGTGAAGCCAGGGATGCAAATCTGCCTCATCCTCCTTCACTAGCCGAGGTTATGATGGAAGCTGAGAGAAACAAGCGGGAGACCAACCGTTTGTTGGAGCGTATTGAACAAAACACAGCACACCATCAGAGGACTAACGTGGTGTCACTCAGTGATTTTATCAAATTGCATCCACCCACGTTCCACCACTCCGTCGAGCCTCTCGACGCTGATGACTGGCTTCGCAGTATCGCTCACAAACTGCGTTCCGCGCTGGTAGCAGAGGCTGACAAGGTCACCTTTGCTGCATATCATCTTGAAGGCCCCGCCAGTCTATGGTGGGAGAATTATGGAGCTATGCGCCCGGCGGGCCATGTCACTACTTGGGCTGAGTTCAGTGAGGCTTTCCGTGAACATCACATTCCGGAGGGTCTCATGGACCGTAAACGTGAAGAATTTTGCAGTTTCACCCAAGGCCGACTTTCTGTGGATGCTTACAGCAGGGAGTTTGGTAATCTCGCACGATATGCAACTGCGGAAGTGTCTACTGATGCCAAGAAGCAAGCAAGGTTCCGTAAGGGACTTAGTCCTGAGCTTCGTCGTGACCTCCGTCTGCATGAGTGCACATCTTTTCAGAAACTGGTCAACAAAGCCATCAGTGCTGAAACTGGTCAGACTGACTATGACGCAACACGCAAGCATGGCCGTGATATGGGTTCCTCATCCGGTGCTGGTCCTCAGAAGCGCCGCGTATGGGTACCCAACACCGCCCTGCCACCCAGGTTCACACCGAGGCCATCTTTCCAAGCGCCTCGCCCTGTTCAACAGTCTGCTCCGGCCAAGCCCTATGGGGGTCCAACTAACAATGCTCCTCCACGTACCAGTTCCGTGACTTGTTTCAAGTGTGGGGAATCTGGTCACTATATGCGTGAGTGTCCCCAGACCAACCCCAACCAATCTGCTAAAGCTGTTGGCCGTGGCAAGCCGACATGAAAAATATTCCACGCCAAGCCGGTCACCGCTTCACGTGGCCATGTCAACTGTATCTCTGCCGAAGAAGCTCAAGAGGATCCCAACGTCGTTCTCGGTACGCTTCTTGTTAATTGCCACCCGGCAACTGTTCTTTTCGATACAGGAGCCTCTCATTCTTTTATATCTGAAAACTATGCTCGCTTGCATAACGTCGCATTCGGTGATATGCCAACCTCTATGGTAATTCAAACTCCGGGATCCAAATGGCAAACTTCTAGAGTAAGCCATGGAAATGAAATCCAAGTCGACAGACTTGTTTTCCTCGCGTCTTTGATAGCCCTTAAATCTTCAGATATTAATATCATTTTGGGTATGGACTGGATGTCAGCTCATCAAGCCAAAATTGATTGCTTCTCTAGGACTGTTCAACTCACCCATCCTTCGGGGAAGATAGTCAATGTCTTGACCCGAATAGCCAAGCGACAATTATATTCTCTTAACGCCAGCCCTTTGCCAGACCTTGAGGACGTTCCGGTAGTCTGTGACTTCCCGGATGTCTTCCCAGAAGAATTGCCAGGTGTTCCACCTGACAGGGATGTTGAGTTCGTAATAGACCTCATTCCAGGAACCGTTCCGATTACTAGAAGACCTTATAAGATGGCACCCCTAGAACTAGCCGAGCTTAAGAAACAACTCGATGAGTCCTTGAAAAAGGGTTTCATCCGACCTAGCTCATCTCCATGGGCTTGCCCCGTCCTATTCGTCAAGAAGAAGGATGGTACGGACCGGATGGTTGTAGATTACCGACCTGTCAATTTGGTCACAATCAAGAACAAATATCCGCTTCCCATGATCAACGACCTGTACGATCAGCTCGCTGGATCCTCAGTCTTCTCCAAGATGGATTTGAGGTTGGGCTACCATCAAATCGAAATCAGAAACGGGGACATTCCTAAAACGGCCTTTGTTACTCGTTATGGGCAATACGAGTACACCGTCATGTCCTTCGGATTAACCAACGCTCCAGCCACCTTTTCTCGGTTAATGAACTCAATCTTCATGGAGTATTTGGATAAATTCGTCGTGGTTTACCTCGATGATATACTCATCTACTCCAAGAACGAGGAAGAACATGCCGAACATCTAAGGCTAATGTTGCAGAAACTTCGAGAACATCGCCTTTATGCCAAATTTTCTAAATGTGAATTCTGGTTGTCAGAAGTGACCTATCTGGGTCATGTAATATCTGGTAAAGGTATTGCTGTTAACCCTGAGCGAGTTCAAGCCGTCCTTAATTGGACTCCACCTGAATCGGTCAAGCAAGTTCGGAGCTTTCTGGGCCTAGCGAGCTATTGTCGTCGCTTTGTCGAGAACTTCTCCAAAGTTGCCAAACCTCTAACCGAACTCCTCAAGAAAGATAAGAAGTTCGAATGGACTCCACAATGTGAGCACAGCTTTCAGGAACTGAAAAGACGCCTGACCTCTGCTCCCGTACTGGTACCGCCAGACTTCTCCAAGGACTTTGTTATCTACTACGACGCCTCGCGACAAGGACTAGGTTGCATTCTCATGCAAGATCGACACGTAATTGCCTACGCTTCACGGCAATTGCACCCACACGAGGAGAATTATCCTACTCATGATCTAGAGCTTGCAGCTGTAGTCTATGCACTTAAGACCTGGCGACATTACCTCCTCGGTAATCGTTGCGAAATATTCACTGATCACCAAAGTTTGAAGTACATCTTCACCCAACCGGATCTGAACCTCAGGCAAAGACGTTGGGTTGAATTGATCACAGACTTCGACTTAGGAATAACCTACACCCCAGGGAAAGCCAACGTCATGGCTGATGCGCTAAGTCGTAAATCTTATTGTAACAATCTGATGTTACAACAAAGTCAACCGCTTCTCCATGAGGAATTTCGGAAGCTTAACCTTCACATTGTTCCTCAAGGTTTTCTTTCCACCTTGGTGGCAAAACCTACCCTTATGGATCAGATTATCAAGGCACAGAAGGTAGATCCGGGAATCTCCCGCATCAAGAGAAACATTCGGAAAGGAATTGCGAATTGCTTCTCCATTAATGATCAAGGGGTCGTATACTTCGGGAATCGACTAGTGGTTCCCAAAGTGCGAAACCTAAGGCGATTGATCCTTAAGGAGGCTCATGAATCTCCTCTCACCATTCATCCCGGTAGCACTAAGATGTATCAGGACCTACGCCAGAGGTTCTGGTGGACTAGGATGAAGAGAGAAATTGCTCAGTATGTTGCAAATTGCGACGCCTGTCGTCGTGTAAAAGCAGAGCACCAACGGCCTGCTGGCACCCTTCAACCCTTAGCTATTCCTGAATGGAAATGGGATAAAATTGGTATGGATTTCATTACCGGTTTTCCCAGGACCAAGAGAGGGAATAATGCTATTTTCGTCGTGGTCGATCGTCTTTCCAAAGTAGCCCATTTCCTACCTGTTCGAGAGAGTATAACCGCTAGTCAACTGGCAGACTTATACATCTCCCGAATAGTGTCCCTTCATGGTGTTCCTTTGGAAATTAACTCGGATCGAGGAAGTCTTTTCACCTCTCGATTTTGGGAAAGTTTCCAAAATGCTATGGGAACCCGTCTCTCCTTTAGCACCGCCTTCCACCCTCAGTCGAGTGGTCAAGTGGAACGCGTCAACCAAATTCTAGAAGACATGCTTCGAGCCTCTGTTATCTCATTTGGAATGGACTGGGAGAAGTGTCTTCCATTTGCCGAATTCGCCTACAACAACAGCTATCAATCTAGCTTGGATAAAGCCCCTTTTGAAGTTCTCTATGGACGACGGTGTCGAACACCCCTTAACTGGTCAGAGACCGGGGAAAGACAATTCTTTGGCCCGGATATGATTCAGGAAGCAGAAGAACAAGTTCGTATCGTTCGTGAAAAGTTGAAAACAGCCCAATCTCGTCAAAAGAGTCAATATGACCGAAAACATAAGGCTATGACTTTCGAGGTTGACGAGAAGGCTTATCTTCGGGTCACCCCTCTGAAGGGAACCCATCGTTTCGGTATCAAAGGCAAATTGGCTCCTCGTTACATTGGACCTTTTCGCATTCTCGCCAAACGAGGAGAAGTTGCCTACCAGTTGGAACTACCTCCGCATCTCTCCAGAGTCCATGATGTCTTCCACGTTTCTCAACTCAGGCGTTGCTTCTCGGATCCTATCCGTGAAGTGGACCACGAAACGCTTGATCTCCAGGATAATCTTACATATCGAGAGTACCCCATTCGTATCCTCGATCAGGCCGAGCGTATCACCCGACGTCAGAACATCAAGTTCCTCAAAGTACAGTGGTCGCACCATTCTGAGGATGAAGCAACCTGGGAAAGGGAGGATCGTCTTCGACTTGAGTATCCCGCCTTCTTCCCGGAGGAACCCAAATCTCGGGACGAGATTCTTTTGAGTGGGGGTGAGTTGTCACACCCTAGAGTGTTGCATCATGTTTACTCTTTCATCAGAAACTTGAAATGGGGATCTGTGAAACCCTCAGAATCATTTTGAAAATGATCCAAATAAAAATTTCTCCAAAAGGGTCCAAGAAAATGCTCATGTTGCTCTCTGAAAATATTGGACAGAGATAAAAATCAAACCAATATTTTTAGTGGCTCATGGACATTTATTTTGGGCATTTGGAATTAATGCATAAATATTTGCATTGGAAATATATTTCTATATATATTAATATATGTCCAAATATTATGCCAATTATAAAGGAGCTCTGGAATAATATATCTAGCCCCTGCAAAAATTGGCATAAGTTAAATAAATGATTTAATTTATTATTTAAATCAAAACAAATGTCAGAAATTAGAAAACAGAAAAATAAATAAAGGGAGAAACTTACCTGGGCTCCTTCCTGTGCAGCCCAGCCAGCTGGCCGGCC
>NC_041393.1:203749276-203783597 GCF_002162155.2 Triticum dicoccoides
TCATGCTGGCGCAATATTTATATTTCTGGATTTAAATTAAATCAGGAAATTCCAGAATATTATTTAAACTTCAAAAATTCATAACTTTTATTCTGTAACTCCAAATTGGACAAATTATATATGAAAAATGATCAGAAAAATCCAATCTATCCATCTGTACTATTTTCATGCATGATCAAACAAGTTAAATTGATGTTTCAAGCAGAACAAGGAAAAGCACTTTAAAAGGCCATATTTGAATTTGAAATTTGAATCCTTGATTCAAATTTGTTCAAACCCTTCTGGTTTTAGTTGCATTAGCCCAACACACTCATATTGCCATGTTTCATGCATGCATCATATTGTTGCACATTGTTTGGTGATGGTTGTGTATCGATGTCCCTTGCGACAGGTTCTGCCTCCGAGGAGTACCGTGATTACCCTAACGAAGAACCGTATCAGTGCATGGAACCATCAGGCAAGCAACCAACCATTTGATCATATCGATACAATCCCATGCTCTCGCTCCTGCTCTCTTTTATTGCATTAAGACAACGCGTTTCAAACTGCGGTGTGCTATGGTAGTTGAACCCATTTCCTCTGCATGACCTGTCATTGCCACAGTAACTAGATGAAACCCACTAGCATGTGTAGGAGTTGTTTGAGCCATATGTATGTGTTGTTCCTACCTTGCTATGCCTGCTATGCTTAGAGTCGTGTCAGGTCTGGTTCATCTGGGTGATGGGCTAGAGTGAAATGTTTATGTCGGTAATGAGAGTGGTGTGGTGAACACGATTTGGTAAAGGTATCGATGAGAGGCCATGTAGGAGTACATGGTGGGTTGTTTCATTGAAGCCGACCTTAAGCACTGAGATCTGTATGTGTGATTTAAGAATCAGCTACTACCATGCATTGGGCCCGAAACCAATGGACCCTCTCGGCTTCTTATTCACCCTAGTTCTCCGTCCAGGAGTTGCAAGTAGTTTCTGGTGTTTGTAGCCTACTGGAGGCCGTGGACAGCGCTGACCGTAGGGGTGGGCTGTGATGCGGTAGGTACGTGGCACGGTGTACCGAATACCCGTTAGGTATCTCGGGAACCCTGTTCACATCGTTCGGGGCCGTATGGGAAACCTCGGCCGGACTCCCTGCGGATGCAACCTGGATAGGCGATAAACCTGGACTGGAGGCTTAGGTGACTAGGTAGGTCGTGGCCGACACCCACGTTGGGCTTCCGCTTGAAGGTTGCCGAGTACATGTCGTGTAAACGACGGTAAGTGGTGAGAGCGTGTATGAAGAAGTACACCCCTGCAGGGTTAACATGATCTATTCGAATAGCCGCGTCCGCGGTGAAGGACTACTTGGTTGCCTATACAGTTCATAGACAAGTAAATGGATACTGCTAAAAGCCTCAAGATAAGTGTGAGTGCCGAGGATGGCTCTTCCGTAGGAAGACGGAGGTGGATCCTCGGTAGTGTATTGAATTGGTGAGTAGTGGACTCGTGTGCGCAAAACCATTTCAAGTCGGAGTATCGTAGGATAGTCTAGCCAAGAGTCAAAGCTGGCTTGCTGCAATAACTCCACCAACCCTTCTTGATAACATGCATGTATGTAGGATCTGATGTAAGTCTTGCTGAGTACCTTTGTACTCATGTTGCTATAATCTACATTTTTACAGAAGACGCTGCAACCCCTTCTGATGGGTTCTATGTAGACGTTGACATCAACGAGTAGGCTAAAGACCCAGGTGGTGACCCTGAGCTTGTGAAGGACCACGTAGTATAGTTAGGCTTTCCAAGCCTCTTTTATTTTGCTAGTTGTCTGTACTCAGACAAGTTACTTCCGCTGCTGGTTTGTATGACTGTATGACTTGTATGGGGTCGTGAGACCCGTACCTTTGTGTATGTTATGTATGGCTCCCTGAGCCTTAAATAAAGTACTTGAGTCGTAGAGTCATGTTGTGATGCTTCGTTGTATTTGCACATATCGAGCATATTGTGTGTATGATTGTAATGCTTGGTATGTGTGGGATCTGACTATCTAGTTGTTTATCTTCAGTAGCCTCTCTTACCGGGAAATGTCTCCTAGTGTTACCGCTGAGCCATGGTAGCCTGCTACTGCTCTGGAACACTTAGGCTGGCCGGCATGTGTCCTTCTTCGTTCCTGTGTCTGTCCCTTCGGGGAAATGTCACGCTATGAGTACCGGAGTCCTGTTAGCCCGCTACAGCCCGGTTTACCGGAGTCCTGCTAGCCCAGTGCTACAGCCCGGACCCACTTGCTGATGACCGACACGTTCGAAGCTGGGTCATGGATGCCTGTCCCTGTAAGTCTGTGCCACTTTCGGTTTACGACTGGTCATGTCAGCCCGGACTCCTTATCATATGGATGCTAGCGACACTATCATATACGTGAGCCAAAAGGCGCAAACGGTCCCGGGCAAAGGTAAGGCGACACCCGTGGGGATACCGTGCGTGAGGCTGCAAAGTGATATGAGGTGTTACCGGCTAGATCGATGTGACATTGAGTCGGGGTCCTGACACTTTGCATGTGTTTCTTTCCGATGTGGCCAAGCTGACAGTGCCACAAGTAAGTTGTGGTGGTATCAGCCTTCTCAAGGCGTTTGTCATTCACGTTAAAGACATCATTTTCACATTCAAGATTTAGTATGAAAAGGCCCCCAACAATGGGTGCAAATCCATAAAACATATCCCTACAATAAAGTGAACAAACATTGTTCTCAGACTTGTACGAATACCCATCGGGTACTAAACATGATCCAGAGATAATGTTTCTACACAACAGTGGAACAAAATAACAGTTACTTAGTTCTAAGATAAATCCTGAAGGGAGACGTAGAGGCATAATGCCAACGGCTTGAGCAGCGATCCCAGTGCCATTCCTGACGCGCATTACGACTTCATTCTTTGCCAGCTTGCGCACCTTCTGAAGCCCGTGTATCGAGTTGCAAATGTGAGCAACCAATCCGGTATCAAATACCCAAGACTTAGAATTTTCGCTAGCAAGCAAAACGCCAATGACATTAACCTGTATAACAATTATACCTTTTCTGGTTTTCCCGGTCTTCTTATCTTCCAGATACTTCTTGCAGTTTCTCTTCCAGTGTCTTGTGCCCTTGCAGTAGAAGCACTCAGTTTCATTCTTGGCTCCACCCTTAGAGTTGCTTTGGGAGCCGGTCTTACCGGTGCCCTTGTCGTTCTTTGGCTTCCCTTTCTTCTTTTTGAAATTGGCGGTTTTATTCACAAGCAACACTTGCTTTTGATTTTTCCGCAGTCCTCCCTCTATACTTTTCAGCATGGCGAGCACCTCATCCGGTGTCTTCTCCATCCCTATCATGTTGTAGTTCATGACAAAACCGTCGTAAGACGGGGGGAGTGAAGAAAGCAACATGTCCATCATATGGCCAGGTGGAAGTGGAAATTCCAGGGCTTTAAGCCTTTCAGAATAGCTAATCATTTTGACCACGTGTTCGCCAACTGAACTACCCTCAGCCATCTTGCAATCCATCAAAGCCTTCATGATATCAATATCGTTCAGACTTTGCGGTTTCCTTGTATAGATCATTCAATTCCCAGATCATATTACAGGGTTTATGGAATTCAAAACGTTTTTGAAGCCATGTACTCATGCAAGCTAGCATGAGGCACTACACTAAGTTGTGATCATAATCCTTAGTGGCCCAGACATTTTGTTCATCTTCCGGGGCCTCTGCCGCCGGTTTAGCTGGAAGAGCAGTTTCAAGCACGTACAATTTCTTAGCGCTCCTGAGGACAATCCTTAGGTTATGGACCCAGTCCGCATAGTTGTTTCCAGTCGTAGCTAACTTCTCTTACTCTAACATCGGGCCTAAGTTGAATGCGGTGTTGCGAGCCATTTGATCTACAACGGAAAACACAAGTTTCACTTAGACTTTGTTTATAATGAAATTTGCACTAGTGAATAAACATTTTTATTCTAAAGTGTGCTCCCACTCAAATCAATATCTCTCAAAATTGCTTTTGAGTGATTCAAGATCCAAATATCAATTCAACGTCATAGAATCATAATCTCATGACGAGGATTTCAATTGGTAGGCCAACTTGCCGATCACATCTCCATGTGACTCTTGTTCATCTTTCGATGCGTGTGTTCCGAGCTCAGGACGATCCTTCCATGAACGTCAAGACAACCAAGTGATCTTGCTGCGAGGTCTGACCTCACCCGCCTTACATTTCTCCAATCATTCGTACCCATGCATCCATGGCGCACCCCTAAAGGATAGATGTTGTGACGGTGCTGCACTTGGGAGAACACTATCTACTTGATATTTTAAGTGAGAGGTCACCCTAATAAAAGCGACTACCGCGCAATCAAGAAGGGTGCATCAAGAGGGATAAACATCTCATGCATTTCATAATAGCATGATATGGTATAACCTCTTCTGACGGAGAAGTCAAGTATTTCTTCGTCTCCGGCATTCGCGTCGGTGTTCACCTTTCTGAAGATTGCCACCACCTTGTCGATGCACCAGATAATATTGCTATCTCCATAGCTAATAAAATAAGTGCATTACTTAAGGTTGACACGCAGGTCATTAAAGTGCAATCATATGGCTCCAGTCTTCATGCCGAATCATGACACGCAGGTCATGTTAATTACATCATATAGTTATCTCATACATAATCAAATTGAATATGAGCATTGCTATACCACATCACATGCACATCCTGCAAAACCAAGTTAGATGCCTCTACTCGGTTTTCGCAAAATTTTATTTTACGTGGCTTCTAAGGTTTTGACTTAAACCGCAGCTACCAACGTTTTATCATCAAGTATGATTATTCAAGTTGCTAGATTAACATCTCAGGGTGTATGAAACACGAGATAATTAAATCTCGAGCCCCATACTAAACTTCGTCAAACGCATGACCCCCGTGCAGATCATATCTGCAATGCCCTTTTATCTGCGAATTTCATCTTTCTTTTGACTATGGCAGAACCCAAAGAACTGATAGCACTTCCATGATCAATCAGGATCATGGATTGCCAGAACTTTGTCGAATGCCACCATGCTGTCTCGAGATTGAGCAAACGCAAATTCTAGGGAAACGACAAGAACGTCAGGTAATAGATTTCATCTGTCACCCGCATAAATAATTTTCAGCAATAGATCTCATCTACTCCAAAATTATATTATGCAATACCCATACATCTCCATGTATTCTAGATCGTAACCTGCATCTACGCATAGCACGGCTCTTTATGCCACTGTAGGGGAACGCAATGGAAAATGAAAAATTTCGGTATAGCGAGCACACCCAGGACCACTATGGAGACTGCATAAAAGGTTTGATCTGATCCGTACTGAATCAAAGCTCAGCGGATGAAGAGTCGGTGTAGATCGTCGGTGCAGATCCCCGCATCTAGGATTTACAACCTACCAACCGCAAGGATGTACTCCCTCTCCGTACAGCCCTTCGAGAGGCGGTCGGACAGTCCCCCGGACAATGTCACGGACAGCCCTTCGGGAGGACTCTCGAAACTCGGACGGAGACTCGGACAGCCCTTCGGGAGGACACTCGAACAGCCCCTCAGGCAAAATATCGAAAACTACTATCTCTCTACGGGGTTGCACACATAAGGTGTCAGCTATCCGGCAGGGCTTCGCCATGCAGAACTAGTTCCTGCCGGAACCCAGACAGCCTTACGGCTCTACGAAACTCTTTTCGTGGGAGGGAGAGAAGAAGCCAGATAATGCATGGCATGTGTATGAGAGCAAGGGATCAAGAGATGGCAGCCCTCACCTCCTCTATTTATAGGAAAGCCAAGGGGTAGTGTGCCTCCATATTTTTACCAAAAAACCCCATGCATTAGGTCACACATGAGGGTGTTAAGGTAAAATGGGATGCCATGTGGAGCTCCAAGGAGCTCCACCACCCATGGCCGGCCACCCCTAGGCCCCCCCCCCAAATGGGGTTCCTTCCCTTGTAAGCCACAACCTTCTAGAACTTTGACCAAGTCCAACAAGGTCGCTCTACATAAATATCCCAAAAAGCACTTTCACTATTCACGACGACATTTTTCAGCGTCCGTTGGAACTGAAAATATTTATGTGGGCTTAGAACATTTCCAGTACCGACCATAATAATTTTCAACGCATTCCAAAACAATTCCGGTTTTAGTGATCTTCATCCGCGAAACGCATTTGAAGTGGCTCCGGCAGCTCCGGAACATTTCCGGTTTTTATCTCATAAAATTCCAAAAAACTTCCAGAATGATTCTGGCACCCTCCAAGAATTATCAGGCAATTGCCAAAACCAATTTTACTTAATGGTATATCCCGAAACAACTTTTCGGTATCTTTGAAACTCATCCGATGACCTCTCTCTGCGGTACGATTCCTCTATCCGAAACTTTTTCGGTGTCCGAAACTTTTCTGGTGATTTTCGCTCAGACTCCCTGTCTAGTATTCAGTGAAGTATAGACATGACCCGGAACCCCTTCCGATCAATGATCAACATCGGAGCCGTGGACACCCATATTGACCCCTATACCCACACGAATGAATATTTGAGTGAACCTCCCGTTGCAGTGAGCTATTCCTTTTGTTTCGCGATATGTCACAAACACCCGAGGTGAGATTTATTGCATTCCTGTGGATCAACAATTTGTCCACCATGGAAGTTACCTCGTTACCGGTTTTGTTCTCTTTTCTCGTTTCCGTGTTCCGACATCCCAGTGATCAAATCACAATGTGTCTGGCCAGACGATGATGGATACTATTACATCGAGAGGGCCCGAGTATATCTCACCATCGTCGGAGGAGAAAATCCCAATCTTGAGCTATCTTCTTACTTTCCATACTTTTTCGTGAACCCGTAAGCCGCCGTAATAGCCTCACAGTTATGGATGACATTTAACAAACCCCAAATTTCACGAAGCAAGTATGAAGGAACTCGATACTCTCATGGTCTAAGGAATTATGCAAACACTAACTTCTCTATGTTATTAACCATTAACTTGTGACGAATGTATCTCATAGCATAACATCAAAATGGGTCAATTCAACACAAATGTTCTACCAACATCGTGCCCTCATAATTGCCAGCATAGACATGCCCATGATCAGGAAAACATGATCATCATGCAATACATGAGCCAGTCTTAGAGGCAAGACTAGGAATACATTTTACAGTTTAGTATACCACACGTGCACATGAGTTTTCCTCCGAGCCTCGTGGATATTGCAGACTCGAGAATCATTGCAGTTATAGCATGGAAGCTAAACATTCATTACAAACTTTGGAGATACAAAATAACTGATATTACTGCCTCTAGGGCATATCTCCTACACGGTGCTCCTGCCCGCTCGCGGTCCCTCGGTCGCAACCCTCATGGCGTCCATCTTCACCCACTGCATCTTGACTCGGGCGAAGGCCATTTGCGCCCTTCAATGCAGACCGACCGCTTGATGTCATCAAGCCGAGGGCAGGCATTGACCAGCTTCATCACGAGCCCAAATTAGTTGTTGGGTATGGCTTTGGCAGGCCTTAGCCGGATTATTAAATCCTTCATGGCCAACTCAGCCACCCTATATAGTTCGACCAACTGTTTTAGTTGATCCCTAAAGGGCACCGGATGTTCTGGCGCAAGGTATTGTGACCAAAACAGCTTCTCCGTGGAGCTCCCCTCTTCGGTTCGGAAGAATTCTGCAACGTCTAAAATGCTGCGCGGCAGATCCACAAACGCCCCTGGAGAACTCCAAATCCGGGTTAGTAAGAGGAACCTTTTCTTCACATATGTGCTCTGCATACTAAAGGACTTACTCGCTGCGATTTTTTTGGCCTCCTGGAGTTCCTGGAGGGTGCCCTGGGATTCAACCCGGGAATCGTGTGCGCTTTGGCGGGCCTTGGCAAGTTCAGAATCTTGATCCGCCAGGTTGCGCTCACTACAAAAAAAAGACACATCCGTGACATTTTGGGCCGAACGAAAAAAAATTATGTCATACATATGACACTTCTATGACGATAATTGTGACAAAACCCGTATCATCATAGATGTGGTGGGCTCCTACTTCTATGACAAAAAATCATGACAGAAAATGGGCTTTTCGTCTTGGGCGGGCCGGAGACGCAGCTGCATGAGATTCTTTGGGCCGTCCATGACGGAAAAAATCATGGTAGAAGCGAGGGCGAGGAAAATTTCGGGGAGTTCCCGGTTACGGTGGGTGGTTGGGGGCCGAGCGATGCGCGTTTCTCTCATACACGTACGCACGTGTGTGCGAGGTGTTGGCTCTAACTGAAGCCGAGCGAGGCATTGGGCTCTAACTGAACCCGAGCGATTGCACTGCAGGCTACGCGTTACTCAACCTGAGCGATCGATCGATGGCTGTTAACTGAACCCGATCGAGCGATTCCTTCGCTACTGCTGCTAACTGAAGTCGATCGACTGGATGAACAGTGAGCATTGCGGGGGGGTTTTGATGAACAGTGAGCGGTGGCGTTGCCTCTGGATGAACATGACCCCGTGGTGTGGAGGGCTGGATGAACAGTAGACGGTGGAGGGGTGCCCGTGGAGGGGTGGATGAACAGGACCCCGTGGTGTGGAGGGCTGGATGAACAGTAGATGATGGAGGGGTGCCCGTGGAGGGGTGGTTGAACAGTAGTCGGTGGAGTAGCGCGCGGTGGAGGCTGGATGAACAGGAGCCCATGGAGGCTGGAGGAGGTCGACGGTTGTCGATGTCAAAACCGGTGGATCTCGGGTAGGGGGTCCCGAACTGTGCGTCTAAGGCTAATGGTAACAGGAGGCTGGGGACACGATGTTTACCTCGGTTCGGGCCCTCTCAATGGAGGTAATACCCTACTTCCTGCTTGATTGAACTTGATGATATGAGTATTACAAGAGTTGATCTACCACGAGATCAAAGAGGCTAAACTCTAGAAGCTAGCCTATGGTATGATTGTTGATGATAATGATGATTAGTCCTACGGACTAAACCCTCCGGTTTATATAGAAACCGAGGGGGCTAGGGTTACACAGAGTCGGTTTACAGAGGAGGAGATCTACATTCGAATAGCCAAGCTTGCCTTCCACGCCAAGGAGAGTCCCATCCGAACACGGGACGAAGTCTTCTATCTTGTATCTTCATAGTCCAACAGTACGGCTAAAGTATATAGTCCAGCAGTCCGGATACCCCCTTATCCAGGACTCCCTCAGTAGCCCCTAAACCAGGCTTCAATGATGATGAGTCCGGCACGTAGATTGTCTTCGGCATTGCGAGGCGGGTTCCATCTCTGAATACTCGAAGATAAATTCCGAACACAAGGACCGTGTCCGACTCTGCAAGATAACATTCCATATTCCACCGTAGAGAGAATAATAATAATCCACGAATCTAATCTGCTAACAATTCTTCGAAAAGTGACATCACGCCACAGTCTGGTTTTTATTCGAACCGTTTTCTTCAACCTGCTTCCGCACACATTGCGAGGCGGTTCCTTTGGCACGTCTTGTCAAAGCAGAGATCATGTCCCCTTATCGCGGGATTCTCTTGAATACGGGTGTGGATAGCCTAACCGTACCATCAATTGCGGTAAGTGGGGAACGAGCAGGCTCCATTAGTCAAGCGGGGAGGCGTAAAGTTTTATCGCCTTTATAAAGGGAAAAAGCCTCCTCCTTTGTACCCACACCTTCTTCTGCTTCTGCTCGCCCCTTTCCTTCCGTCTGAGCCCTAGCGCCCAAACATTCATCACCAAAAAAAAGTTCCTCCGAAAATGTCCGGATCCGGAGCAGGAGGCAAGTGGATGGCCTCTTCCGTCCAGGAGAAGGATATTAAAAGCTGCGGGCGGCCGAATATCTGGCCAAGAAAATCGGCCACCGTCTTCCAACGGCAGGACAGATTGTCCCTACTCCGGAGCCCGACGAAAGAGTTGTTTTCCTCCCCCATTTCGTCCGCGGGCTCGGGTTTCCTCTCCACCCTTTTGTTCGCGGCATCATGTATTACTACAGGATTGATTTCCACGATCTATCCCCCAATTCTTTCCCCAACATCTCGACATTTATTGTCGTGTGTGAGGCGTTTTTCCGTATCTCGCCACACTTTGGGCTATGGCTCAAGATCTTCAACGTGAAGCCCAAAGTGGTGAGTGGCTAACACGCCGAGTGCGGAGGCGCCATGCTGAGCAGGATGCCCAAGGTCACATGTCCGACGGGTACTTTCACCGACTCCGTCAAGGAGTGGCAGCAACAGTGGTTCTATATCACTGAGCCGCGCGGCAAAAAGTGGGCCGCTGCTCCTGAGTTTCGATCTGGAGCCCCTTTGTGGCTCACATCCTGGCCCAAGAAGGGCATAAAGTGGTCGTCGTCCGACGAACTGTCAGTGATCCAGGCGCGCGTCAAAGGTATGGAGGACAAGGCCATCAGGCTCATTGACGTGGTCCAGGTGATGCTGGTCCGCCTGATCCTTCCTTGCCAGCACAGAGGTTGTGATTTGTGGGAGTACAACCCGGACGAGCACCAAAACCTGCGGGATCTTTTCGGCTCCATGCACAAGGACATCTGGAAGGTGCTCTTTAAGTCCGGCAAACCATAGCCGGACTCTGCCGCAGACTGCGGGTACCAGTTGTCCCACCCCGCCAGTCCGGTAAGTCGTCATCATAGCTTGGTTATTCGCATGTGCCATTTCTATGTCTTGAAGGAGATGTTTTCTAACGTGTCTTTCCACGGTTGCCCCAGGAATGGATGAAGGTGGCGGGGCGGATTCATTGCCCGGCCCCGCTGCCGGAAGAACCGGCGGGACCTCTTCTGACGAAGATGCTGGTCCCACCGCCCTACAAGGCGCCGAAGAAAGAGGCCAACAAAAAGGCCAAGGAGATCAGGAGCGGTCTCCGTTGTCGGGGCGCTTCGGACACGAAGTCCGAAGACTCCAGCGACCCTCCCTCCTCCAGAGAGAATGAGGAGGAGGAAGAGGAGGAGGAGGAAGAAGAGCCCGAGTCCCTTATGAGGGGGAGGAAGAAGAGCCCGAGTCCCTTACGAGGGGGAGGAAGAAAAGGGCAGCCTCCTCATCCTTAGAGGCAGATTCGCCTAAGAGGGGAAGAACGTCCATCCCCGAGGCATCCACCACGGCTATCGACAGCAGCCGGGAGTGGGATCCCAGGACCCAGCCCCTGGTAAAATCGTAAGTGCATGAAATCTGGACACATCCACGCATCTAGAATTTACTAGAATGCAGTATTTTGATTCACACCATACTCATTACAGTCCGGCGAGGTCTCAGTCCCAACAGAACTCATCAAAGGACTCGTTGAGTTCCGATGCCTTGCAGAGTGAGACTCCTCTTAGGGTCCCTTCCCCAAAGCCTGGCTGTGACACCGAGGTGTTGTCGAAAAAGGACCTGAGCCAGGGGGCGCACCTTGGAGGCCGGACGCGCGGGAGCGGCGCTTCCCATGAATATCAACGGTGGGGGCGATCGTGGATCCGACCTACAGCCGGACACGGTCCCGGAGACCCTGATGGCTCCGAGATCAGGCAAGCAGCCCCTTTGACCGGAGGGGGCGATCCTACTCCGCCTGCGACCTCCATCCAACCAAAGGCATCAGGTGGCCTATCGACAGCACTAGAGAGTGCGTCCATTATTGATGAACACCGCGCCCTTATAGGCGTGGTGATAGAAAAGATTTAGGTCACCGAGAGCGGACTGAATGAATCCTTTGTCAGCCTTATAAAAGGCTTGGAGGTATGTATAGAAGACTGTCATAGTATAGATAGTAGCCCCTGATACACTGTTTGGAGAGGACAGGAACCGGATAGGGGATCAACTTCCCATCCGCAGGAGACTTAGCTAATGACATATATATATATATATTTGTGAATCGGATGTCGGCAACAACTGCCTCCTCTCATAATGTGGAAGTGTCCGGACTCAAGCAGAGTCTGGTGCAGGCCGAAGGAGAACTCGGCCGAGTGAAGAAGAGGCTGGAGGAGAAACAAGGTATGTTTGGAAAACTTTTAGTAAGTTTTGCCACAAGTAAGTAGTTGTGACTATCTTAAAGTATATATATTGCATGCTCCAGGGGCGGATGCCGAAATTGAGGCGCTCAAGAAGGCTGTTGCCTTGGCCGAAAAGAATGCTGCCGCGGAGCGGACTCTCCGTGAGAAGCATGAGGCAAGGGTCGTGGAAGCTGAACGAGAGCTTCAGGAGGCCGTAGGGAGAAACAAGAGCTTGGAGCAGAGTTTATCATTGAAAGAATCTGAACTTGCCCAAGCTCTCCGGACCGCGAGCGAGGCTCGAGAGGAAGCCCAGGCCGCGCTGAAGGATATTCATGAGGCGCGGAAGATTGCGGCTGGTAAGGGGGGTTTTTGTTTTCTCAAGGTGTCTTACGCTTTCGCAGGGAAGATTCATGGTGACCCATTGAATCCTAATTTTTTCAGGAGCATTCGCGGATTTGTCGTGCAGCATATCTAATGCTGCCCAATTCTGCCGAGATGAGAAGAAGGAAACTACAGAGAAGCTCTTCTGGTCGCAGTATTTGGCGCCGAACTATCTGGTGCCGTTTGTCGACCAGCTAAAACAGTTGATCGAGCTGCATTAGGCGGCCGAACTAGCCATGAAGGATTTGGTTATCCGGCTGTGGCCCGCCAAGCCCATATCGAGCAGTTTCTTTGCACTCGTGAAGCGGATTGGGAGGGCCTGCCCTCGGCTGGACGCCATTAAGCGGTCAGTTTGCATAGAAGGGGCACGAATGGCATTTGCCCGTGCAAAAGTGCACTGGGGGAAGCTTGATGCTGAGAAGCTGATGACCGAGGGGCCGCTGAAGGGGAAGGAGCACCGCAAGCCCGAACTATATTATGATGGCGTCTTGAAAGGCGCCCGCCTCGTGGCCGAGGAATGTACGAAAGACATTATTTTTCCCTGAAAGCGATTGTGCTATGCTTTGTAAGGCAAAACAGAGTCACGTATATGTAAGTGCCTGTTATGTGTAAATTTATTCCCGCGCGGCCGTTTAATATGTTAGTCTTGAGAGTTGGCCAATCGTCGGCTTCTGCCCCCACGTTGGAACTATGGGGTTGTTTGGGATACACCTGAACACTCTTTATCCCATTCTTGGGTCCATGAAGGAGGTGTTCAGCACAGTGAACCAGGCAATCAGTATATGGCTTTATTATTCTCACTTAGCCATAGGATTTCAAGTATGGGCAGCATAGCCACTGGTGTTCGGAAGACCGCACGGGGGGCTCTAATAGCGCCTGATCGGTGGACCGATCCTTCGCACGCTATATTTTATTATGGCATTATGCGGAATAAATCCTTCAAGATTTGACAACCTCTCGAACAGCTGACCAGCTCTCGCCTTATCATGACAGTCGGTTTTCGGCTTTCTCTACTGAGGTGTTCGTCCGGCAGAACCGGGACACAATCGCAGTATTTCTCCCAGAGCTACCTTAGCCGATATTGTGGAACATAAGGTACCAAAACATGGGAGCGGGGCAAACCCAACCAATGACCCAAGACATGATTCGGAGTTGATGCATATAATGCTATAAGTTCAGGGCGCCGAACGACCGAGAAGGTGTTCGGACGTTAGACGCCGTAGTACGGGTGCGAGGAAGCCCCTGACGTTCGAAGGCGTAACAAGATGTTCGGATGCCGTTATGACAAAATGTCATTGAAAAATATCAGATAAGCGTTAAATGACTCCACATGCTATATTTAAGTAATACGTCTGTGCGTATGGGTACGGTGCATGTTATAAAAGAGAGGCATGACGGCAGAACCTGTTGGGGCCGGGCGGTGGTTGGCTGTGCGCGGGTCTGGAGGAATATCCGGATTGTGTTCAGGTGGGGTGGACATCCCCCCTGTATGCGTCCGAGCTGATTCCAAGCTGCCGGTCTGGTTGTGCGTGAGGGTGAACCTGCAAATAGTGCTTAAGAGGCGTGTGTGAGCAGTGACTGAGCCATGGATGTGATCCATCCAACTTATGGTGAAGGGTCTGTATAAGCTATGATTAGGTTGGGGTATCCTGAAGTAGTTCAGACTCCCTTGTCGGTGTCCGGGAGTTCGGCTGTCGAATTTAGGTTCGATTCAAGAAACCGTGAGTCGCTGCTTCAGTGAATAAAGTAGCCGAATATTCTTCGGCGTCGAGGCGAAGCTCGGTCTGGACCGCAATTGTGACGTCATCACATGGGTCTTGGGTGATAATGCGTTGAGTCGCAGTGTGCCCTGGCGGTGCTGAATAGCTACTGCCTAGAAGTATAAGACCAAAAGTTGGTATGACATTTTTGTCTATCCGGAGACCATCTCTGGGGTGGCCGGGCCTGGGTGACCCTTACGCATATGTGTGACACTCTAAAATGAGTTGTTTGGTGGGGCCTGATCCTCGAGTGGTCAGTCCCTGGACCTGATAATCTGGGCTGCTTGCCCTGGCACCTCTTCATGCTCCTTCTAGCGCTGGCTTGCCGATTTGTTTAAAGACTTAGCATTCTCTATTTGTATGATTGGCTGCTGCTCCTGGGGTACCATGGATTTGACATGGTCGGTCAAGTATGCGGTTCAAGCTGGAGGGGCCCGGATTAAGATGTTGAAGTCTCTTCTCCCTCTCAACGGTTTGAGGATTACGGGCTCCTGTGTTGATCGCCGTTCCCCGGGCGCCATTCTTTGTCTTGGGACGCTTATATTTGTTGCACCAAGGTTTGTAGACTCTGTTTCTGTCCGCTGATGCGTTCGGGGTACTTTCTATGTTGTTGTTTTGTATGTAACACTAGACTTGTGCGCAGCCCCTTGCCGCAGTGTGCTATCGGCAGGGTGTAGGCCTGCGTTTGATTTTCAGTGCCGCATCCTCGAATTGAGGTAGTAACATGCGCTTTGGGTAGTATTTTGTTCGGCACTTGAGTCCGTATTCTTCGGCTGCCTGGGCCTTAGTCCGTTTGTCTGCGAGCAGATCTTGGTTAGCTTGGAGCTGCTGCTGCTTCTCTATCAGGCTTCTTGCAATGGCTATAAGCCTGCGCTTGAAGCGCTCCTGCTCTATGGGATCCTCTGGCATGCCGAATTCGTCATCACCGAGGATCACCTCGACTTCGGAGGGAGGCATATAGTTATCGTCCTCCAGGTGTCCGTCCGTCGCCTGTTCGTCTGGGCTAGCAAGCTCGTGTTCCTGTTCAGCTTGCTCGATGGTGGGTTGATCAGGATTGTATTACCCTTTGGCACCATCTAGATTATCTTCTCCAGTGCCGGTATTGTTGTGGCGAGTCCTGGAGCGGCGCCGATGATGCCCGTGTTTTGCTTTCTTCCCCGAGGGGTTATCTTCCATTGCCTCATTGCCAGCGGTAGTTCCTGTTCTTCTCCTGCATCGTCGTCTATATCGTCGATGTCTTCGGAGTCGAAGTTAAGCACGTCGGTCAAGTCATCGACCGTGGCTATTAAGTGGGTGGTGGCTGGGAAACGAATTTCTTCGTCGCCAGCTTCCCACTCGAGCCAAACATAGCTCGGCCGGGAGTCTCCGGACAAAGAGAGAGACCTTAAAGAATCTAGCACGTCTCCGAAGGGTGAGTGCTGAAAGATATCCGCGGTGGTGAACTCCATGACTGGAGCCCAGTTAGATTCAATGGGCATGGATACGCGCGGTCCGGAACACATGGCCGGAGATGAGTCCAGGGATCCGGAGACACAGATCCCTTTAGGAGAGGAGCCTGTGTTCGGCTCCAATGTTGAGGAGTGTGCGGCCTCCGGGGCGGGGTCCATTCACCCGTCCTTCGAAGGCACGACCCGCCCTGGAGCGAAGTCCGGAGCGGTAGCAGGTGCGATGTTCCGAATACTATCCGACTGCCGGTCTAGGTCATGCACGTCGTGATTGTTCGGCGCTCCTGACACGAGCCCGAATCTGTCGAAGATCAAGTCTCCGCGGATGTCGGCGGTGTAATTTAGGTTTTCAAACCTGACCTGATGGCCGGGGGCGTAGCTATCGATCTGCTCCAGATAGCCAAGCGAATTGGCACGCAGTGCGAAGCCGCCGAACACGAAGATCTGTCCCGGGAGAAAATCCTAGGACAGCGTGGTTGAAGGTCGGAGAAGCCATCTAACCTTGCAGTGACGACACAGAGGAACTCTCAATGAAAGCACCAATGTCGATGTCAAAACCGGCGGATCTCGGGTAGGGGGTCCCGAACTGTGTGTCTAAGGCTAATGGTAACAGGAGGCCAGGGACACGATGTTTACCCAGGTTTGGGCCCTCTCGATGGAGGTAATACCCTACTTCCTGCTTGATTGATATTGATGATATGAGTATTACAAGAATTGATCTACCACAAGATCAGAGAGGCTAAACCCTAGAAGCTAGCCTATGGTATGATTGTTGATGATAATGATGATTAGTCCTACGGACTAAACGCTCCGGTTTATATAGACACTGGAGGGGGCTAGGGTTACACAGAGTCGGTTTACAGAGAAGGAGATCTACATTCGAATCGCCAAGCTTGCCTTCCACGCCAAGGAGAGTCCCATCCGGATACGGGACGAAGTCTTCTATCTTGTATCTTCATAGTCCAACAGTCCGGCCAAAGTATATAGTCCGGCAGTTCGGATACCCCCTTATCCAGGACTCCCTCAATGGTAGCCTGTGGAGGCTGGAGGAGGTCGGCGGTGGAGATGAACAGTATCCTGTGGAGTCCCGTTTTGCGGTACGCCACACCCCTCCCGATGAACAAGACCCCCGTTTCAACCGTAGCGCTCCAACACAAGTCCGTTCCATCCGTTTTGCGGTACGCCACACCCTTCCCGATCAACAGGACCCCCGTTTCGACCTTAGGAGGTCCTTTTCCCCCGTTTTGCGGGACGCCACACCTCTCGCGATCAACATGACCCCCGTTTCGACCATAGGAGGTCCGTTTCCTCCGTTTTGCGGTACGCCAGACCCCTCCTGATCAACAGGATCCCGTTCCGAATGTAGGAGGTCCGTTTCCTCCATTCTTCGGTACGCCAGGCCTCGTTTCCATTGCCTGTTCCATCCAAGCCCTCCCGATGAACACGACCACGCATTCCATTCTGACCCAGCCGGTGGGCTCCCATGTGTTCCGTTGCCTCCCGATGAACATGACGCATTCCGTTGCCTCCCCATGAACACGACGTATTTCGTTGCCTCCCCATGAACACGAGCCCTGGCCGTATGTATGCGCGAGTAGGCTTTCGAGACCCTGCCCGTATGTACGTACGTGGCCGTATTTTCTTTTTTGCACCCTGGCTGCTGTACATACGTGTACATGGTACGTGCGCGCCTCTACTATGACACCTGCGCGCCTCTACATCCACCAGTATATATGTACGTACACGTTCGCGACCAGAATGACAATGCTACATAAGCTTCGACCAGGTGGGTCCCGACTGTCAGGCACTTCCTTTCCTGTGAAGATGTAGCTGGTGGGTCCCAGCAGTCAGGGGGGCGAATCTTTTTTTTGCCCGGACGCACTTCCTTGCGTGCGAAGATGTAGCTGGTGGGTCCCAGCAATGAGGGGGCGAATCATTTTTTTCCCGGACGCATTTCCTTGCATGCGAAGGTGTAGGTGGTGGGTCCCAGCAGTCAGGGGGGAAACATTTTTTTCGCGAAATACGGTGGCCCGTCCGGTGGGTCCCTACTGTTAGGTGGAGGAATCATTATTTTCCGCGTCATAAGGAGGCACTTCCTTGCTGCGGCCGTGGACCCAGCTGTCAGCCTCTCCACGTATAGTCCACGTCCGATGGAATTTGTTCCTTGACCACGTTGACCACGCCGCGCCGAGAGCACTAGGGCGGTGGACGACGGCGATGCCTAGGAAGGGGACGACGCGGAGCAGGTGAAGACGCGGCAGTGGATGCCTGCGCGGAGAGGAGTATGAGGGTTCACTCGTTCGGCTGCGGTGTGAGGCTGCCGTCGCCGCAGGGCCAGGCCAGCGGTGGGAATAGTAGGGGGCGGTGAGGCCTCCGTGGCAGCACAGCCGGCCACGGGAGGCAGGAGCAGGCGGCACGACCAGCGCTGCTTTGGGCGGCTGGAGCAAGAAGACCAGAGGTTGAAGAAGTACTACGGCCGTTGGATGGACATCGTATGGTCACTAGAGCTAGAATCATTCATATTGACTAAGTTGACAAAGCCCTCTGCCCCGTCAACTTAATAGGCCCACAAGTCATCCTCCCACCAAGGTGGGTCCCAGCTAGCAGGGGAGTATTCATTTTTTGTGCGTAATAAGTAGGCACTTCCGGTGGGTCCGAGGTGACAGCGGGGGGAACGTTTTTTTGCAAAATAAGGTTGCCCGTCCGGTGGGTCCCAGCAGTCAGGGGGAAACATTTTTTCGCGAAATAAGGTGGCCCGTCCGGTGGGTCCCTGCTATCAGGTGCAGGAATAATTATTTTGCGCGTAATAAGGAGGCACTTCCTTGCGGCCACCATGGACCCAGCTGTCAGCCTCTCCACGTACAGTACTCTTCCGATGGAAGTCGGTCATTGACCACGTTGACCACGTCGCACCGAGAGCACCAGGGCGGTGGACGACAGCGAGGCCTAGGAAGGGGACGACGCGGAGCTGGGGAAGAAGCAGTAGTGGAAGCCCGCGCGGTTAGTACAAGGGTTTACTGGTTCGGCTGCGGTGTGAGGCTGCCGTTGCCGCAGAATAGTAGGGGGTGTGGGTGAGTGGAGGGATGGTCTGGCAAGCGGTGGGAGTAGTATGGGGGCGGGAGGCCTCCGCGGCAGCACAACCGGCCATGGGAGGCAGGAGCAGGCGACACGACCGGCGCTGCTTTGGGCAGCTGGACCAAGAAGACCAGAGGTTGAAGAAGCACTACGGTCGTTGGATGGACATCGTACGGTCACTGAAGCTAGAATCATTTATTATTGAGTAAGTTGACAACGCCCTTGGTACGCTCCAACTTAGTAGGCCCACAAGTGAGCCTCCGAAACGGTGCGCCCCAGATGTCAGGGGAGGAATCATTTTTTGGGCGGCCGAAGCTAAGAATATCCAAGATTGAAGAAGAAGCACGACATCCATTGGATAGACATCCAACGGCCATTGCGACTAGAATTGTGTGTTGACTATAATAAGTTGACAAAGCCTTGCATACGCGTCAACTAATTTTCTTAGGGGACGCATCACTTAGTAGGCCCACAAGTGTGTGGCAGAGAACTTATAGCCCATTTGCGTTTTGTAAGAATGTACAACCCATTTTTGGATTCTAATGGAATTTACAACAGCCCATTTACAGTTTGTTAAAAGTACAGCCCATTTTCTAGCTAGGACAATGATTAATAATTTCAACCAACCGTTGAAGACAGAATTCAACAAAATTTCCCACATTTTGATGGGATCCAAAATATTTTTATCCCGAAATTTCTAGTTAGGTTAAATATAAATTTGTATTACGTAAAAATCCAACGAAACATTGCGCGGGAAACAATGAAAATTTAAGATTTTCAAAATCCATAAATAATATTTTATAAATGAATTTCGTGTTTGGTGCATTTTTTTATAGTTACTACCCAGTTTTTATAATTACATCACATTTATTATTTTTAAAGCCCATTTTCCTGTTAAGCCTAATGCATCCCTCTTAGGAAAGATTTGTAGCCCAGCGGGGCGGAGAATAACAAGTTGACCCTGGGTATTCCTTCAAAAGACGTATAGCTGGGCTAGCCATTTTCATCTTGAAAAAATTCATATCTGGGCTGGATATCTGTCCTGGGCTAGACAGGCCACAGCCCGCCCAGTTAATACCCTGCTCTCCTCTGAACAACAACAAAATCATCACCAAGAAAAATTCTGCAGTGCTCACGCCTCAAAAACACAAATACTACTCGAGCTGCTTGGTCCCAGCTGTCAGCCACACCTTGTGCAATTCTCTCGTTTATATTGACTACATATGTTGACAATGGTGTGGGACCGTGATGTCAGGAAACCAGGAGAAAGCAAAAAAAATATAGTTGTACATAATAAGGAGGCACTTGCGTACGTACGGCTATGGCGCTAGTGGGTCCCTAGTGTCATCCCGTCAAAATAAAGACATCTCCTGAATCCTCATGTTCATTGACGATGTTAACAATGCTCAGCGCCATGGCAAGCGCAACAACTCGAAGGACAACGGAGAGGGCCTCGCGGGCCCTACGGATGGTCTGATACAGCGCCCGTTGCTCATTCAGAAGCCAAGATCATCGGACACCTATGAGCACCTTCGAGAAACTGAGACGGCATGAAACGGTAAGACCGCGCTTGGGAGCTCTGGTTTATTTCAAACCTGTATTAACATACACAAGTGTAATTTACTCATCATTGGGAACAACGCGTAAAATACAGGCGTAATGAAACTGAGGGCCCGAGGTTTGTAAGTAAAACCGGCGGGTTACGCCTGTAATTTGAGAGACCAGTGTATATTTTACGAGCACTACTATATGGACGACATTACCAGACAATACATGCATGACGTGCGTATCATGCTATCCATAGGCAAGGCTGAAACAGCAGCTAACGGCTGGATTAGCAATCGTTCGAGCGTCATTCAGCGTTTTTACTAGTCAAAATCGACCAACAAAGCGCCTGCACCGAAGACCATCTGCTTTAATTTACAAGCGTCAGTTTTACAAGTGCTTTTTGGTTGGAAAACGACGATCCAATCACGGCCTAATATCATGAGTTTGTCGGAAGATCAAATGGTTCCATGTCTAACCTACCCGACTTGTCGTATAGGCTATGAATGAAACATCAGACGATGAACTTCTTAAGCACGGAAACAACAGAAGAGGATGATCTTCTTAACAAGCAAATCACTGGCATTAGATCGACATGCAAAACAATACGAAGCATTATTCTCAGGAGGCACGGTGAACAACTCGTGATGCTGCATGCCACAACATTCCAAGCTCAACTTTGCAATCAAACACAAGGCCTGCATTACATAGACAATATTCAGAACAAACTCTTAACACAGGAATATCTCAGCAGAGTAACTATTTACTTCTAAACTGAACACAAGAATAGGAAAAAACACTCGACGCTGCTCACAGCAAGGGCGTCCCACTCAAAAATATCAAATGCATGTCTTCTGGCTAACATCAATGATCAAATTTTGACAAGGTTTTCCAATTCCAATATATTAAACTAACGTCTTCTTGCTAACATCAATGATTAAACTTTTACAAGATTTTCCCATTCAAAATATGTAATGCCTATGATCATGGAGTCCTGTCGTAGCTTCTTAAATTGCCAATGGTCTCTGGAGACTAGTCACGTCACCGGTGTCTAGTAATACTCTGTAAAGCTTCTCGGTCATTCCTTCTGTAATGTAGTGCAAACAGTGACTGCTTCTTTCTGCAAAGTGGAACGACCAACTGGACCCAGTAATGCAGCAGTTTGCCTTGGACACATTGGCTCCTTTTGTGCAGTTCAACTATAATCAAAGTCGGAATAAAACCGAGCTTTAATTTGATATCCCTATAAGCAACAATAGGTACAAGGGAAAAAAATTACTGAGAAATAACGGTTGATGACTTGTACTCCGACAAGAAAAGCATCTACTGATCTACTTTATCTTAATGGGAAACAAAGCAGGAGAGTAGCAATTCTCCATCAGTGTGATTCATTCATATTAACTGAGACATTTTCAACAATGCCTTGTTTCAACATGTATAAAGAACGACAAAGCAGAAAAGTACCATTCCTAAAACAATGCAACTGATTCATTTTAACAGAGACATTATCTTAACAATACCTTGATTAAACATGTAGAAAGAACTACAAAGCAGGATAGTACCATTCCTAACAAGTGTTGCAGTTTTGAACTAAGATTTAGTAGTCAATTAATTCTGAGAGTGGCATTGCTTAATTTTACCAGTGGCATTAAATTAACGAAAAGCATAAACAGTTCCAGGGGAGAGTGGGCGCAACAATAGTATGTGCTTCCAACTACTTATAAAGAGGGTGATGCAGAGTTTGTTGTAACAAAGCAACACGCATCATGTCTGGGTTGGTACCATTTTTGTTCACTACTTAATGGGAAAAGACAGCAATACAATAGCTTCAATTCAACATTTATTTAAAACAATACCAATACAAGTAGCACAACATCTCAAAGCACACTGCACAATCATGTGGATGAAGGCCTGTACTGACCTTTCATGAGACGACCATTATAAAATATGAATCTACCAAAGCGAATAGGAAATCCAATCTCGTTTTGTGCAGTTGCACTGAAATCAAGCAAAGTGTTTCGCGTAGCGAAGCAAAATGTTGCAATAGCAACAAGTTGAATAGATATCCCTGTTTAAACACAGGCAAAAAAGGAATCAATTACTGGCTAATAAAGGAGGATGAAACATGCGGCCACAAAAATGGTAATCCCGCCAATCCCTAACAAGTGTTGCAGTTTTGAAATAAGATTCAGTAGTTAATTCTGAGAGTGGCATCAATTACTGGCTTATAAAGGGGTGATGCTGAATTTGTTGTAACAAAGCAACAAGCATCATGTCTGGGTTGGTCCCATTTTTGTTCACTACTTAATGGGAAAAGACAGCAATACAATAGCTTCAATTCAACATTTATTTAAAACAGTACCAAAACAAGTAGCACAACATCTCAAAGCAAACTGCACATCATGTGGATGAGACCAAGATTTGAAACAACTCACCATGAAGACTGGAAACAAATCTCGATCTCCTTTTGTGCAGTTCCACCAAAATTAAGCAAAGTCACCGGTGTGCCATTCAAGTTGAACTGCACAAAACAGTATCAAAACATAAGTGTTTCGAGTAGCGAAGCAAAATGTCACAATAGCAACAAGTTGAATCGATACCCCTGTTTTAACAGAGGCAAAAAAGGAAAAAATTACTTGCCGATAAAGGAGGATGAAAAAAACGGTGACAAAAAGAAGCATCTAACTTAAATTGGATGGAAAACAAAGTAGGATAGTAGCATTTATAAAACGGTTGCATTGATTCATATTAACAGAGACATTCTCTTGAAACAACATTCGTTAAAAAATGTAATTTACTTTTAACAGTCACTACAAAAAAGACACATCCATGACATTTTGGGCCGAACGAATTTTTTTCTGTCATACATATGACACTTGTATGACGATAATTGTGACAAAACCCGGTATCATCATAGATGTGGTGGGCTCCTACTTCTATGAAAAAAAATCATGACAAAAAATGGGCTTTTCGTCCAGGGCGGGCCGGAGACGCAGCTGCATGACATTCTTTGGGCCATCCATGACGGAAAAAACCGTGGAAGAAGCGAGGGGAGGAAAATTTCGGGGAGTTCCCGGTTACGGTGGGAGGTCGGGGGCCGAGCGATGCACGTTTCTCTCGTACACGTACGCGCGTGTGTGCGAGGTGTTGGCTCTAATTGAACCCGAGCGAGGCGTTGGGCTCTAACTAAACCTGAGCGATTGCACTGCAGGCTACGCGTTACTGAACCCGAGCGATTGATCGATGGTTGTTAACTGAACCTGATTGAGCGATTCCTTCGGTACTGCTGCTAACTGAAGCCGGTCG
This sequence comes from Triticum dicoccoides, assembly GCF_002162155.2. NCBI lineage: Eukaryota > Viridiplantae > Streptophyta > Magnoliopsida > Poales > Poaceae > Triticum > Triticum dicoccoides. The sequence goes on from NC_041393.1 coordinate 203,772,750, forward strand.
ATTGGATGAATAGTGAGCATTGCGGGGGGTGGGGGTTTGGATGAACAGTGAGCGGTGGCGTTGCCTCTGGATGAACATGACCCCATAGTGTGGTGGAGGGCTGGATGAATAGTAGACGGTGGAGGGGTGCCCGTGGAGGGGTGGTTCAACAGGACCCCGTGGTGTGGAGGGCTGGATGAATAGTAGACGGTGGAGGGGAGCCCATGGAGGGGTGGATGAACAGGACCCCGTGGTGTGGAGGGCTGGATGAACAGTAGAAGGTGGAGGGGTGCCCGTGGAGGGGTGGTTGAACAGTAGCCGGTGGAGTAGCGCGCGGTGGAGGCTGGATGAACAGGAGCCCGTGGAGGCTGGAGGAGGTCGACGGTAGCCCGTGGAGGCTGGAGGAGGTCGATGGTGGAGATGAACAGTATCTCGTGGAGTCCCGTTTTGCAGCACACCACACACCTCCCGATGAACAGGACCCCCGTTTCGACTGTAGCGCTCCAACACAAGTCTGTATCGTCCGTTTTGCGGTACGCCACACCCCTCCCGATCAACAGCACCCCCGTTTCGACTGTAGGAGGTCCGTTTCCTCTGTTTTGCAGTATGCCACACCCCTCCTGATCAACAGGACCCCCGTTTCGACCGTAGGAGGTCCATTTCCTCCGTTTTGCGGTACGCCACACCCCTCCTGATGAACAGGATCCTGTTTCGAACGTGGCCGGTCGAACACAAGGCCGTTTCCTCCATTCTGCGGTATGCTGTCGGTGTCAAAATCGGCGGATCTCGGGTAGGGGGTCCTGATCTGTGCGTCTTAGGCTGATGGTAACAGGAAGCAAGGGACACAATGTTTACCCAGGTTCGGGCCCTCTCGATGGAGGTAAAACCCTACTTCCTGCTTGATTTATATTGAAGATGTGAGTAGTGCAAGAGTAGATCTACCACGAGATCGTAGAGGCTAAACCCTAAGAGCTAGCCTATGATGGTATGATTGTAATTGTGATCGGCCTTCTAAGGATCATCCTCTCCGGTTTATATAGACATCGGAGAGGGCTAGGGTTTACATGGAGTCGGTTACAAGGAAGGAAACATAATATCCGGATCGCCAAGCTTGTCTTCCACGCAAAGGAGAGTCCCATCCGGACATGGGCCGAAGTCTTGAGTCTCGTATCTTCACGCTTCAATAGTCCGGACGATGTATACAGTGTGGCTGTCCGGATACCCCCTAATCCAGGACTCCCTCAGTAGCCCCTGAACCAGGCTTCAATGACGATGAGTCCGGCACGCAGTCTTCTCTTCAGCATTGCAAGCCGGGTTCCTCCTTCCGAATACTCCAAGGTTTTTATCGAACACGTAGGCTGTGTCCAGATCTGCAAAATGCTCTTCACATACCACCATAGAGAGTATGATACTTCAGCTGACGATTGTTTAGACGACGTGATATATCATTACGTTCAGGTCATTGTTCGAACCGTTTTCCACAACCAGCCACAACGCATATCGTGAGGCGGTTTCCTTGACACGTCTTGTCAAAGCAGAGATCGTGTCCCTTCATCACGGGATTCTCATCAATACGGGTGTGGATAATCCAACCGCACCACTAATTGCGGCGAGTGGGAGGTGAGCGGGTTCAACCAGGCAAGTGGGGAGGCGCAAAAAGTTTGTACCACCTCTTATAAATATATAAGGTCTCTTCCTCTTTACCCACGCCTTCTCCTTCCGCTAACTCATTCCCCTCCGCTCGAGCCCTAACGCCAAAGCACTCTCCCTTTCCATTGAAGAGAGGTTTTCCAAAGATGTCCGGATCTGGAGCAGGAGGCAGATGGATGGCCTCTACCGTCCGGGAGAAGGATATCAAGAAGCTCCGGGAAGCCGGGTATCTGGCCAAGAAGATTGGCCACCGTCTCCCACCGGCGGGACAGGTTGTCCCTACTCCAGAGCCTCACGAGAGAGTCGTGTTCCTTCCCCATTTTGTCCGCGGGCTCGGGTTTCCCCTTCACCCATTTGTACGTGGAGTCATGTATTACTATGGGATTGATTTTCATGATCTTTCCCCCAACTCTTTTCTCAATATCTCGATGTCCATCGTCGTATGCGAGGCATTTCTTCGGATTCCGCCTCACTTCGGCCTATGGCTGAAGATTTTCAATGTGAAGCCCAAGGTGGTGAGCGGCGAACACGCCGAGTGCGGCGGTGCCATGGTGAGCAAGATGCCCAAGGTCGTTTGGCCGAAGGGCACTTTCAACGACTCCGTCAAGGAGTGGCAGCAGAAGTGGTTTTATATCCCCGAACCACGGTGCAAAAAGTTGGACGCAGCTCCTAAGTTCAGATCCGGAGCACCACTGTGGCTCATGTCCTGGCCCAAGAAGGGCCCGAACTAGTCTTTGTCCGATGAGCTATCACTGCTCCAGACGCGCGTTCGGAGCGCAGTTGACAAGGATGTCAAACTCGTCGACGTAGTCCAGGTGATGCTATTTCGCCTCATTCTCCCTTGTCAGCGTCGAGCCTGCACTTTGTGGGAGTTCGACCCAACCGAGCACTAGACCCTTCGGGAGCTGTATGACTCCTCCCACGAGGATATCTGGAAGGTACTCTTCAAGTCCGGCAAATCATGGCAGAACTTCGCCGAGGATCGGGGGTATCAATTATCCCATTCTCCATCCATGCTTCAGTTGGCATGTTATGGGGGAGACATTTTAATCGTGTTTCATCGTGACCTCAGGGATGGATTAAGAAGGTGGAGCGGACGCAATGTCCGGCCCCACTACCGGAGGAATCGGTCGGACCTCTTCTAACGAATATGGTGGTCCCCGCACCTTATGAGGCACCAAAGAAGGAGGACTCCAGGAGGGTCAAGAAGATCTGGAGTGGCCTCCATCGCTGCGAGGCTTCGGATGCCAAATCCGAAGACTCCAGCGACACTCCTTTTTCCGAAGACGAAGAGGAGGAAGCAGAGGAGGACGAGCCTCGCTCTGAAGGCGGGAAGAAGCATGCGGCTTCCCCGTCCCAGGAGGCCGAATTGCCCAAGAGGGGGAGAGGTTCCCATTTAGAGGCATCCCCCGGCTGCCGATAACAGCTTCGAGTGGGATCCCGAGGCCCAACCCCTGGGAAAATTGTAAGTAAGCGAAATCCGAATACGCCTATGTATCCAGGTTGTCTGGGTACAGTAGTTTTGACTGTCGCCACATCTCGTACAGCCCGGCGAGGTCTCCTGCCGGACAGTCCTCATCGGAGGATTCGCTGAACTCGAATGATGTGGCGAGCGACACGCCTCTAGGGACTCCTTTTCCGAAGTCTAGGCGCGACACCTAGGTGTCGTCTCAAGGAGACTCAGAGCCGGATAAGGTTCTGGAGGCCTCTAAGGCTCCAGGATCGGGCGAGCGGCCACCTTCCACGGGGGGAGGTTTGACTACTCCGCCGGCAATACGCAGAGCTGCCGGGCGGTCTATCGACAGCGTTAAAGAACGCGTCTGTCGTTGATGAACATCGGACCCTTATGGGTATGGTGGTTGGAAAGATTTAGGCTGCTGAAAGCGGGCTGAATGAGTCCTGTCTTGGCCTTATAAAGGCTATTGAGGTATGGTTTGTAAGGAACCTTTGAAGAATCATCATGATATGAGGAGTAGCCCCTGATACACTGTCCAACAAAAGAGAGTTGGGCAGGGAATCAAACCCTCTATTGTAGTGGGAACCTTTGTTTAATGATGTATACCCATTTGTTTGAAAACAGGCGTCTGCGGAGAGGACGATCGCTCATGATGCGGAAGTGTCCGAACTGAAGCAGATCCTGGAACGGGCCGAAGAAGAACTTGGCCGTGTGAAGAAGCAATTAGAGGAGAAGCAAGGTATGTTTAAACATTGTCTTGCATTGGGCACCAATGAATAAGTGTGCCTATTGAAAAGTATTTATGGTTTACGCCCTAGGAGCGAGTGCTGAATATGAGGCGCTGAAGAAGGCAGTGGCTGATGCCCACAAGAAAGCACCAATGAAAAACACAAGGCCAGGGTCGTCACAGCTGAGCGGAAGCTCCAGGAGGCTGTGACGAAAAGCGAGAGCTTGGAGCAGAGTCTAGTAGGGAAAGAATCCAAACTCGCCCAAGCTCTCCAAGCCGCGGAAGATGCTCGGGAAGAAGCCCGAGGTGCTGTACTGGACATTCAGGAGGCCCGGAAAGTTGCGGCTGGTAAGGCCTGTTGTATCTATGGCCATTATTACGTGATAGTGGGGGGAACTCTAAGCGGCAAGCTGAATTCTTGTTTTTACAGGGGCGTTTGCGGATATGCCTCGCATCATATCAGATGCTGCCCAATTTTACCTGACCGAGGAAAGGGAGTCTGCGGAGAGGAACTTCTGGTCGTAGTATTTGGCGCCGAACTATCTGGTGCCTTTTATCGATCAGCTGAAGCTGTCGGATTTCGGGTTCCGGCAGACCCTCAAGGTTCGAACTCTGGGGTGCGCTCGGAGATCACACCTCCTACCTACTCACGTCTCATCGCCTCGCAAAGGATCTAAACTACACAAAGAACAACACAAGGGACACGAGGTTTATACTAGTTCGGGCCACCATTGTGGTGTAATAACCTACTCTGGTTTGTGGTGTGGTGGATTGCCTCAGGGGCTGATCATGAACAATACAAAGGAAGAACTGCCTCGCGAGGGGAGGAGTTCTTGTGGAGGTGATGCCTCTTGGGAATGATTGAATCCGGATCCCTTTCTACTGTGGTGGCTAGCCTATTTATAGAGCGAGGCCCTGGTCCTCTTCCCAAATATAGAGCGGGAAGGGCGCCAACAATTGGCAATTTTGAAGGGGAACATCTAGTGCACTTATCCTGACTAAAGTTGGTCCTCGCCTGCCAAAGACTCTGACGATGACGCCGGCTTGGGATCCACGATGACCTCCATCCTGCCGCTCTGTTGGTCTTGGTCTTGTTGCACCAAAATGGTTGCCTTTGCTTGATACCCTTGCCTGTTCTTTCCCCCTTTGCACCAAAGTGGAAACAAGGACTCTGCACAGGCCGGCGCTCGCCTGGCTTCGGTCGTCATGGCTTGCGTCACGGGAACCTCGTGAGGTGCCCCGCCTTGATCTCTCTGCTTCCTCGTGAGCCAGCCTGACGAGGCTGTGCCCGAGGAAGGTTCCTGTCGTCCGCCCTGCGAGGCTCGGCCCCTCGCGAGGGTCTTGAGCTTGTGTTGATGAAGATGGGCTATACTGGGCGACTCCTTGATCCACGCCGCAGGCCGCAGGCAGGCAAGTCTGGGTACCCCCGTTCCCAGAACGCCGACAGTAGCCCCCAGGCCCAAGGCACGCCCGGACTTGGCTTAGCAGAGAAGCGAATGGGAAAGTGCGACGCGCCGCGGGCCTCAACAGCCTGCGGCCTTGGGCGCCGCGTGGCGGTTGATTGGATGTGGGCGTCCCTGCTTCCCCACGACGCCTCGGCAACTGCTCGACTTGACAAGAGGGCGGCACCGGGCCAGGCTTACCCTCTTTGCCTTCTCTAGTCATCGCCCAGATCCCCTTTCTCGCTCTACTCCTTCTTGCTCCCGAAATCCCCAGATCTACTCCAACCCTGCATCTTAGCAAGACATGGCGCCTCGCCAGACCCCGGCCGGAGCCTGGTACTTGCCAGCTCTGGATCCTCCGAATGTGTCGGAGAATAACCTTGCCTAGACGCGCCAGATGATGGCGGCGCAAGGCAACGACGGGGCGGCTGCGCTCAAGGTTGGCTCCGCCCTTCCCGAGGACAAAGGAAGCACCTTCTACCCGCTATTCGTGAGCGTCATCGCCGCCGGTCTGGTGCCTCCCTTTTCCGAGTTCTTCCTTTCTGTTCTCCGCTATTACAACCTGCAAGCTCTGCACCTCCATCCCAACTTTGTTCTTCTCCTGGAGATTTTCGCCTATTACTGCGAGGCTCATGTTGGGGTAAGGCCCTCGGTGGCCTTGCCGCACCATTACTTTTACCTCCGGGTTTCTCGCGGCCCCATCACTGCGTGCACGAGCTTTATTGCGTACTCCATCTCCAATGCTATCTCGAAGCCCGGGAAGAGGATCAAAGGCTTCTGGAGCAAGTGGGTCATGGTGGATGTTGGGCGCATCCACCCCCGGCTGATCCTGCCTATGAGGCAGCCCGAGACGTCGACGCTTGGTCCCGCGCGGCGCTCATCGATCCCCGCGCGAAGCCAGTGCTGGAGAGGATGGACGCGGACCTGTGGCCAGGCAACATGGCAACGACGAAGCTGACCGGGGCGTCGCTCCTAAGGGAGTTCCTGGAGCACCGGGTGGCTCCGCTTCGGGAACACTCGCTCCCGCTGTGGAGGCTCGGGGAGGCCGATGCCGCCCTTCGCCCAAGCTCCGTAGTCTTGGCCAACAGAGATATGGCTGCGGTCCTCCAATCCTTGGTTGGGGGAGACGTGGCGAGATTGGAGGGTGCTCCTGTACCCCTGTTCCTTCAGGATGATTGGGAGCAGGTGGTGAATTCCAAGCCCGCCTTCAACGGGGATGGGCCTGTGCCCGCGGAGGTTCCTGAGGACCTGGCAGCCCTGGCGACGGTGAATGTATCTTCCAGCGACTCCGGCAGAGAGGAGAAAGAAGATGGGGAGGAAGAGGAGCCCGACTCCAAGGCGACTGACGGGGAGTCGAGAGAGCCCCTCCCTCGGCGCAGGTCCCGCGCTCTCCGCCTCATGCCGGACGACGACGAGGAAGGCGATGAGCGAGGCGGGGAGCGTTCGCCCCTGATCCCGAAGAAGGATAGGACGGGGCTGATTCTCCATGGGCCTGCTTCGGCTCCGAAGCGATCTGCAGACGTGCCTCCTGCTCCCGAGTCCTCTGAGGATGACCCCAGTAGCCGGTTCTCAGGCTTCAAGTTCGGCCGGAGGCTGCTTGAGCCCGCGGGCGATGACCAGTAATTGCTTGATTTTCGTTTTGCTTCTTGCTTTTGTTGCTGAGGCTTGACGTCCATATTCCTTGGCTAGGCCGGTGCCTGCAACGAAAAGGCTGAAGGGGGCTCCCGAGGCTTCGTCTGGGGTAGTACTTCCACCCACAGGAGAAGGAGGCGGCAAAGCTTGGGCCTCTCCTGCCCGGTCATCCTCACGAGGCTAGGCGGGGCGTGCTGGGGTGAGCTCAGCCCCCGTGTCCCAAGCGACTCCCGAGGCATCCTTGCCTAATGCCACTGCCGCAGTCATCGGGGCTCAGAAGGTCCCAACTCATGGTGCTGTGATCATGCTGTCGTCTTCTCCTCCTACTCCTCTAACTGCCATTTCACCGACTCCTTCTACTGTCCTGGATCGTGCTGCTGCTGAGCTGGACCGACTGCGAGAAGATCTTTAGGGCGCCGACCCTTGCTTGGTGGCCAAGCGCCTGGAGCTGGCCTCCGGCTGGGTCCGCTCTGATGCTTCAGTTCGAGCGGCGCTGGTTTAGGCTGCGATGGCCTGCGACGAGGAGAAGCAGGCCATTCTTCAAGCCAAGGCCGGTCGCGATGCTGCCTTGGGTGAGGTTGCGGATGTCCGGGGCCGCTACAAGGTGCTGGAGAGCGAGCTGCAAGGCCTGTGCGACCAGCTCGCCAAGGAGGCCCGTCACCGCTAGCAGAAGGAGGAGGTGATGAAGACTCATGAGGCTGCCTCCAAGGACCGGGACGCCGAGCTTGATGAAAGCCATGGCCGCTTAGATGCGCTGGAGCAGGCGTTGGAGGCGAAGGGGGTCGAGCTGGACGGCAAGGTGAGGGTCCTGGCCGAGGACCGCGTGGCCTTCACGAAGCTGGAGGAGAGGGCTCGCGCCTCGCTGAAGACGCTTTATGATGGCAGCCTGGAAAAGCCGCTGGCCGGCACCGAGGACGGCCCCGCCAAGTTACTTCCCTTCCTGGTCCACGCACTTGAAGATGTCGCCATCGGCCTTGGCCCCACGGCTGAGGCGGAGGCACGTGTCCTTTCTTCTGCAGCGCTGACGCGCATCTTCACCCACGTCTACCTTCGCGACCCCAACGTTCACCTTGACAGCCTGCTGGAGCCTGCAAGCGGTGAGCTTGCCGCTGCCGCTGCTGAGGTTGTGAATGGTCGAGCGGAAGCTCTGCTGCTGAAGTTCCACGCCTTCAGCACCAAGCCAAGGCGAGACGCTGCCGACCCTGGGGCTCCGCAAGGCTACGCCGCCCAGCGCAACTCTGCCACTAGCGATGGCACTGCCGGAAAGTGAACCCCTTCGCGGCTCCTGTCCTGTTTTAGCTCCTGCAACATGCATCATGCCTCGTGGAGGCGTTTAAACTTGTGTTTGGCGTTGTGAAAACAACCCATGGACTGTAATATTTGCTTTTGAATTCCTTGAGATTTGCGTTTTTCCATCCTACTTGCTTGTGTTCTACATCGGCAGAGCCCGGCCCCGCGCATACCTCAGCCGCCGTTAGCCCCGACCGGAAACCAGGATGGGACCAAGGAGTGAGGGGCTACGTGACCAGTTAGGCTCCTGAGTCGTGATGCTCAGGAGTCCCCCGTGACGCGCGAACAGCAAGTAGGGAGGGGAGATGTAGGAGTGGATCTACCGTTCTAGGTCGGCAGGGCCCGGCCCCGCGCATACCTCAACCGCCGTTAGCCTCTTGGAACTAAGGGGTGAGGGGCTACATGACCAGTTTGGCTCCTGAGTCGCGATGCTCAGGAGTCCCCCTTGACGTTCAAATGGCCTTCGTACCTTGGCTCCGCTCGGGGAGAGATGTGCAAAGAACCAGGCCCGAGGGGCCTGGCTAGGTGGCGTGCGCCTGGGCGTGACCAAGGCGTAGCCCCCGTGCCCAGCCCCCTCGCGTGGCACTCCCGAGGGGAGGCGTTACGATGGGGCCGGACACTGAGCTCTGGGCTCCCTGAGGTTGATGCGTCCGGGGGGCACCCTCAGTTGTTTATCACCAGCGCGGAGCATAGCGATTTCCTATGTATACGGGCATAGCCGCTCCTCAGCAGTGTCGTCAGCCAGCGCGGAGCATGGTGCTTCCACTGGTGCGTGGGAGGGGGCTCCCCTCTGGGAGGAGCCCCCGAGGCGTGTACAGCCCCGCCCTGACACGTGGCTGGCACGGTAGGGCCTAACGAGGTGTATCTGGGCACCCGTGAGCCAGCGCGGGACTCACGGGGCCCTACCTCAAGGCGGGTTGTGCCTGGCTCTAGGCCTTTACTTGTAATGTGCTCCTGCAAATTTGGTTAGATGCCGACACTCTACGTCCTCAGGTCCCGGCCCTCGAGCGAGCTCAGCCGTCGCTGGTATGCCAGGTCGCGATGCCGTGGAAAAGGGCATGAGGTGAGGGCTGGAGAGCCAGTAAGAGTCCATGAGTCGCGATGCTCAGTTACCCCCCTTTTAACGTGCAAGCGGCCGGCATGAGGGAAGAAGGGTGCCGCCACAGGCATCAAGTAATGATCATGGCGGGTCAAACGCACAACCTTAATATATGCGAGAGAGATACATGCCGCTGGGTCAGGCCCGAGTGGCTTAGGGATAATGCAGCCCGAGGGGCGCCCCCAACAAAGTAAGCTAAAAACATGAACAAAATGGATACATGCCGCAGGGACGGACCCACGAGGCCTGGGAATGATGCATCCCCGGGGGCGTCCCAGCTGAAAATGAAACTCGAAGGATGTCACCGGATGATGCTGCAGATGAAGGGATGCTGAAGTAGCGGACGACGTGCGCTGCGGTAGCCGATCTTCACGATCCCCCAGGCCCAGGAGCCTCGGGAGGCTCCGGAGGCGCTGGCGGCTCCTCGCGGACCATCTCCATCTCCGCCAGGACTATGGAATGCCTGACCTCTTGATCCTCCAGGATGCTCCTCATGAGGCGTTGACGCGCGGCAGCCGCATTCGGAAGGCCGAAAGGCATGCGAACATAGCTGTGGGGTGGACCTTTACAGCGTCCCACGCGTGAGGGCTAGAGGCGCTCCTGAGAGGCGGCTCGGTTGAGTCCTGGTATGTCGATGCAGACGCGCAGCCCACCATCCTCGCCCGGATGGGGAGCTACGGCGGGTAAGCGGCGGCTTCCACTCATGACTCTTGACTCCTGCAGCTCCTGAATGATCTCGCTGATGAACTCCTGAGGGTTTGGCCCTCCTTGCCTTGCTCCTTCCCGAGGGAAACATGCTTTGAAACACGCCTCCAAGTGGTGCCTGAGCGCCGCCCTCATGATCTTGGCAAAGTCGATGGCCCTCCATGTATCACCCCGGATTCGATGCGCCAGGTGTCTGCCAGTTATTCGCCGTAGTTGCCATGTCATTTGCTTGCGTGTTGCATTTTGCCATGTCATCATCTGCATTTCATCTGCATGTTTTTCAAAACTTGCATCCGTTCGGGTTCTCCCGGTTCTCTCCGTTGTCCGTTCGGAGTCCAGACCTCTCGCGCGCGTCCGTTGACCCTCTCAGACCTCGTTTTATGAGTGGCCGAAAAATGTTCTCGGAATGGGATGCAACGTGGCATGCGGTCTTATTATAGTGTAGACAGAGCACCTGTCAAGTTTCGTCGCATTCGGAGCTCGTTTGATAGCCCAACCCTTAAATATATAGCGGCACCGTTGCCAGTATTTTCGCGGACGTTTCGGTCTCCGGAACTGTCGCCGGGCCTGGCCTCTCTCTCTCTTCTCTCTGGCAGCCCAACTCCTCTTCACAGCCCACTATCCACTCACCTAAACCCCTCTGATCCGGAGCCGTCCGATGGTGATCCGAGGCTCTGAAACGCCCCCAAACCCCCAAACCCTAGCCTACCTGCTATATATGGACACCCTCATGCCATTTTGGGCATCTTCTAGCCCTTCCCCTACCTCCTAGCCCCTCCTTCTCAGATTCCGCGCCGACCGAACCCAGCCCCGCCACTTGGCGCCGCTGCCGCTTCGCCCCAGCGCCTCGCCGCCCCGCCGCCCTCCG
>NC_041393.1:203784003-203838916 GCF_002162155.2 Triticum dicoccoides
GCCGCCCTCCGGCGACCGCCTCCATCTCCATCGCCGACCATTTAGCTCCTCCGCCCGCCGCGGCTACCCCGAGCGCTCGCCCCGAGCCCCGCCGTTGTCTCGCGCCACCGGCCGCCGCCGGCTGCCTCCCGATCAGCGCCGCCCTCCGCCGCCGCACCGGATCCGGCCGGACCAGCCCATCTGCACCGCCTCCCCTCGCCCCGCCGGTCCTCCTTCGACCTCCGGTGATCCCCGGTGCCCCCAGCTCGCCGGAGCCGCCGCCCCCCCACCGGAATTCGTCTCCGGCAGGATCGGGACAAGATCCACCCATCCCCGGAACCAAACGCGGCATCCCCGTATCCCGGATCCCTGCTATATACCTGCTATATACGGACTTTCGCGGAGGTATACATCGGCTAAGTCCCCATATCTGTAACATTATCATGCCATGTTCATCGCATCATAACTCCACTCATACTGCTCCGTTTTGTGCGTGTAATATGTCAAATTGTTCGTCTCAACGAGTACTTTATTTCATTCCATTGCATCATGTTCATTTGAGCTCATCTTCATTCCTGAATCATCGTTGCAAGAGTGCTTCATGATGTTGTCTGCTGTCTGTTAACAGAACACGCTCTTTTGTCATTTTTGCCATGTTTGATGTGTGCATCCTATGAGGTTGATTTCTACATGTGTTTTGAACTATGCCATGCTATCTTTACAGGGGTGTATGCCATGTATTTTTGTGATCAATGTGGTGACTAGCACAAGCATGCAAACTAGGCATCGCGATGTTGCTGATTTTAGTCCCTGTTCTGCTGTTATTTTGATGCCATGTAAACTTGATACTACAGAGAGATCCATGCATATTTTGAGATACTTCAGTAAGGATGTTTTGAACATATGGTTCTTCTCTATCCATCCATGACCCTGGTTGCAATTATGGAGTAGTCTAGCATGTCATTTTCGTGCTCTACTTTTGCTTCAAAATGTTTCCTGGCAGATTGTTTACATGTTATTCAATTTTGCCAAGGTTGTTGTAGTTTATCCTTGCATGCTATGAACTTGTTATTGCCTTGGTTTGTTTCACAAACATGCCTTCTTGATGATGCTATGCTTATCTTGTCATGCAATGACTTGTGGTGAGTGAATCAAGCTTGTTAATTAGGGTACTTGCTGTTGCTGTTTTGCTAGGCTGAATCTGTTATTTCGTGATGCTATGTAAACCTGCTGCTACAAGTCATTCTATGCATAATCTGGAGATGTTAACTAAGGGTGTTTTTTTCTACATGTTATTCTCTATCCATCCATGCCCCTGGTTGCAATTATAGCCTGTTGTAGCTTGTTGTAATCTTGCTCCAAATTTGCTAAATAATGTTGATGTCAGCCTGTTAACATTAAGTTCAGTTGTTGCCATGATTGTTGTTAGTGATCCATGTACCCTATGAACTTGCTCTTGCCATGCTTAGCTTCACAAACATGTCTTCTTACTGATGGTTGCCTTGCCATGCCATGTAATGCTCTGTAGTGAGTTGCACAAGCTCATCTGCATGCCTTCATAATTCTGTTCTTGCCATGTATGAATCTGTAATATAACTTGCCATGTTTACATGGGTGCCATCATATTTTCTGATCCTTTTTGGCTTATGGTCAGTAAGGGACTTTTGTTCTATGCATTTAGTAGATTCATGCCATGCCTTTGTTTGCCATGATAAGTTCCTGTAACATGTTGTTTGATAGCTCTGAACACTGCAACCTGATGTTATTTCTGCAAAGTCTGAAACTATTATCATTTGCAATCTTGCCATGTGTGTTTGAGCATGTTCTAGTGATTTCTGGAGATAGCTCAGTGTTCATGTTTTGTTATGTTTTACCTGTACATCATGTCCATGCCTTTTGTTCTATTGTTGAGGTGTTGTAGCATGTTGTTTTGATGCTTACAATATCCCTAGTTGCTGTTTTGGAAAGCTTGTCCTTTAAACTTGTATAGAGTGCATGTGTTGAACCGTTGCTCCGTTTTGAGAGTGCTCTATAGGAAACTTGCTTGGTTTTGCATGTAGTTTCATATTATCATGTTGCATCCATGTTTTGAAGTGTTTGATTGATGTTTGTATGCATTTTGCATCAATGCCATGTTTGACTTGTTTTGCTCATATCTTCTACGTCGTAACTCCGAATTAAATGAACTTTATATGTAACTTGACTAGAATCTCGTGTAGATCATCTTTGTGCATCTTAACTTGTTGCTTAACAACTTGAACATAAGGTTTATTCAGATCTGGACCAACTTCGAAATTTGCATATGAGGACTTAGCGGATTTGTTATATGTTGTTCCCGGCCTCATTTAAACTTGCCTTGATGTGTTGCTCTTGTTTGCATCATCTCTTGCCATGAGTAGCTTCATGTAGCTTTGTCATGCATCGTGCTTGGTTGTGCATCATATCATGTACATGTGTGGTGTGTTTACGGTGTTGTGTGCTTCTTCTCGATAGTTCCCGTTTCGTTGCGATCGTGAGGATCCGTTCGTCTACGCTTGGTTGGTCTTCGTGGCTTCATCTTCTGCATGGACTCGTTCTTCTTCCTAGCGGGATTTCAGACAAGATGACCGCTACCCTAGATCTCACTACTATCATTGCTATGCTAGTTGCTTCGTTCTATCGCTTTGCTGCGCTACCTAAAACCTGTTTATTCACGCCTCCCATATTGTCGTGAACCTCTAACCTTTGACACCTTTCCTATGCAAACCGTTCTTTGGCTATGTTACCGCTTTGCTCAGCCCTCTTATAGCGTTGCTAGTTGCAGGTGAAGTTGAAGATTGCTCCATGACGGACAGGATTATGTTGGGATATCACAATATCTCTTATATTATTATTAATGCATCTATATACTTGGTAAAGGGTGGAAGGCTCAGCCTTATGCCTGGTGTTTTGTTCCGCTCTTGCCGCCCTAGTTTCCGCAATACCGGTGTTATGTTCCCGAATTTTGTGTTCCTTACGCGGTCGGGTGATTTATGGGACCCCCTTGACAGTTCGCTTTGAATAAAACTCCTCCAGCAGGGCCCAACATTGGTTTTACCATTTGCCTCACCACCACCTATATTTCCCTTGGGAGTAATTAACCCAAGGGTCATCTTTATTACAGCCCCCCCGGTCCAATGCTTGTCTAAGTGTTGGTCCAAACTAGAGCACCGTGCGGGACCATCCCTTGGCAACTTGGGTTACGTCGGTACCTGTACGCTTAGCTTATCCGGTGTTGCCCTAAGAACGAGATATGTGCAGCTCCTATCGGGATTGTCGGCGCATCGGGCGGTCTTGTTGGTCTTGTTTTACCATTGTCGAAATGTCTTGTAAACCGGGATTCCGAGTCTGATTGGGTCTTCCTGGGAGAAGGTATATCCTTCGTTGATCGCGAGAGCTTGTCATGGGCTAAGTTGGGACACCCCTGCAGGGTATAATCTTTCAAAAGCCATGCCTGCGGTTACAGGCAGTTGGGAATTTGTTAATGTCCAGTTGTAGATAACTTGACACCAGATCCGAATTAAAATGCATCAACCGCGTGTGTAGCCGTGATGGTCTCTTTTCGGTGGAGTCTGGGAAGTGAACACGGTTTTTGGGTTATGTTTGACGTAAGTAGGAGTTCAGGATCACTTCTTGATCATTGCTAGTTGACGACCATTCCATTTTCTCTTCTCGCTCTTATTTGCATTTGTTAGCCACCATATATGCTTAGTCGCTGCTGCAGCCTCACCACTTTACCCCTTCCTTTCCCTTTAAGATTTGCTAGTCTTGATACCCATGGTAATGGGATTGCTGAGTCCTCGTGGCTCACAGATTACTACAACAACAGTTGCAGGTACAGGTTATGCGATGATCATGATGCGAGAGCGATGCTTGCTTGTCTTGAGTTCTTCTTCTGCTTCTTCGTCGATCAGGGGATAGGTTCCAGGTCGGCAGCCTGGGCTAGCAGGGTGGATCTCGTTTGAGTTTCTGTTTGTTTTTCATCCGTAGTCGGATGATGTTCTTATGTATTGTGATGTTGTATTCGTGTGGCATTGTATGCCTTTTGTATGTATCCCCATCTATTATGTAATGTTGATGTAATGATATCCACCTTGCAAAAGTGTTTCAATATGCGGGCCTATCCTTGGTGGGACCTTTCAGTTCCTTTTGGATAGGGTCGCATATTGGGCATGACAAGTTGGTATCAAAGCCTCGACCGACCTTAGGAGCCACCCTTGATTGATTGTGTAGTATAGCCGTTGTCGAGTCTAGAAGAAAACTGTTTTCGGAGTCTAGTTATATCGGAGAGTAGGAATTCTTTTTACTCTTCAGCCCCCTTCATCGCTCTGGTGAGAAATCTTGACGTAGGTGTTTTGAACTACTCCTCTTCCCCTTCAAATTTTTCTTTAGGATCACGCAGTTGGTTTTTTCCGATCGTTGTTCCTCAGCTCTTTTCACCCGGTGCATTTCTCGTCAAGTTGACTCGAGCCTCTTTTTCTTTGCCAAGTTCAATCCTCAGTTGTTTTCTTTTCCCACCCACCCACCCCTTTTCTTCTTGGAGCCGGAGTCTGTATTCGAGTATCCATCCTACTCGTGCGAAGTCTTTGCTTTCTTTCCTTAATTATTTCAACAGGTGCTTTCTCTTCAAGATATTCGTTGATTTCCCCTTCCAAGTTGCCTTGTTTTTCCCGCCCTCCCACCCCTTTTATTCCGGAGTCTGAGCCTCTATTCAAGTATCAATTTCATTCGTGCGGAGTATCTTCAGTCTTTCCTCAATTATTTCAACCGGTGAATTCTCATTTTGTTCGACATTCTTCATCTCTTTTCCGGTGGATTCTATTCCAATTTTCGGTAGTGATTATATTCTTTCCATCGATCAAGTGTTTTCCCTGCTCGTTCGTCTCTCGCCAGTTTATCATTCTGGAGCTCAAGACATCTCAGGAGATTTGTTTGTCTTACAATTAATTCGAGGTTGTCACCTTAGTCAAATATTTCAATCATTCTGGTGCATCATCTACCTCTTCAACATCCCTGTCCAACGGTGTTTTCTCTTCAGTGGGCCCTAACCCACAGGTCTTCTCCCAGGATCTTACCTGACTCTTCTAATTTCCCCGGAGCTATTCTCGAATTCTTTCAAGTGTGACGTAAGAATGGATCCCATCAGTCAGATGCTTTTCCAAGATCAATTCAAATCATTTTTATTGTTGCCTCAACGTCTTCGCTTTTCATTCTCCCGGAGTACCTCAGTAATTTTGGTGGTGTTTCTCGTCGTCATTCGAAGATCGAAGAAGAGTCTTTCCTCTAAATCTTGTCTGTTCTCTCGAATATTCGTGATTCTAGCTTCATGCCATCCTCTCGAATTATTCCAATTGTCAGATATTCTTTTCTCACCCATCCGGAGTATTTCAGGAGTTGTTTTCTATTTCTTTTCATCGGAGGCCATCGTTCCAGAAGAATTCTTCGTCCTCACATTTCAGCTACCATTATCTAATTATCCCGGTGATTCAGTCTCTTTCATCAGTCATTTTCGAATTCTTACGGTGGTTCGTTCAAGATTATTTTTCTTTGATTACCATTTTTATTCATTCGTTCTTTTCAATCCTACCGGTGGTTCATGAAGACCTTCTCAAGTTTGTGTTATGTCACTTCTCAATCCTTTTCAAGAAGAATAAGTAGTATGATAAATCCATTGCTTGTCATCAATTTAATTTGATGAAGGATAAGCATACAATAAATCTTATTCTTATTTCATCCAAGTGAGTAATCCCTTCCTTCGGAGTTTGTTCTCGATGAATAAATTCTAGTTCCAAGTGTTTTTCATCTTTTCTTTTCCGGAGTTCAATTTCCTCGGTCATTTCGGCGGAACCTCCATCGAAATCATCGCAAGGCTCATCTTATTCTTTTCATCTTTCATTCTATCTCATCATCCTTGAGTCACCGGAGTTCATGGTGGTTCTTCATGATTTAATTCATTCTTCAACAGTTCATCAAGATTCTTGTCGGTGGAGTTCAAGTATCTTTTCTTCTCGCGTCTCGAAGTGCAATTAATTCTCCGTATTCTTTTGAAGTGGAGTTTTGCATTTCTTCATTCTTCTAAGCGATCCAATCATTTCCGTTTGTGGTCGGTTATCACCTCATAATTTTGAGATGTTTTCCATAAGTCCACAACAAGCGTATCCTTTCGTTGTTGATTTTCTCAACAACTCCGTTCAAACCTTCCTTCTAAGTTCCTTTCATTCCATTCTTTCAATTCTTCCGGAGGCATTGCATTGTTCATCTCGTCAAGTGTCATCCCATCTTGTGAAGCTCATGTTCTATTCCTCCATGTTTCAGTCGGAGTGCTGCCTAAATCCTTTCAGTCTTATTCGTTTCTTAACTCGTTCTAACCGGAGTGGTTTCATAGTCTATCTGATTCCGTGAGCTTTCGATTCTCATCATTCTCGTCGTTTCTCTCTTCTTCTCGAGTGCTCTCGATTCTTTGCTTCTTCTCTTGAGTTCTTGCTTCACCTCTTCTTCTTTATTTTCCGACTCGGTCCTAAGATCTCGGGACGAGATCTCTTGTTAGTGGAGGAGTGTTGTAACGCCCCGGATTCGATGCGCCAGGTGTCTGCCAGTTATTCGCCGTAGTTGCCATGTCATTTTCTTGCGTGTTGCATTTTTCCATGTCATCATCTGCATTTCATCTACATGTTTTTCAAAACTTGCATCCGTTCGGGTTCTCCCGGTTCTCTCCATTGTCTGTTCGGAGTCCAGACCTCTCGCGCGCGTCCGTTGACCCTCTCAGACCTCGTTTTATGAGTGGCCGAAAAATGTTCTCGGAATGGGATGCAACTTGGCGTGCGGTCTTATTATAGTGTAGACAGAGCGCCTGTCAAGTTTCGTCGCATTCGGAGCTCGTTTGATAGCCCAACCCTTAAATATATAGCGGCACCATTGCCGGTACTTTCGCCGGACGTTTCGGTCTCCGGAACTGTCGCCGGGCCTCTCTCTCTTCTCTCTGGCAGACCAACTCCTCTTCCCAGCCCACTATCCACTCACCTAAACCCCTCCCATCCGGAGCCGTCCGATGGCGACCCGAGGCTCTGAAACGCCCCCAAACCCCCAAACCCCAGCCTACCTGCTATATATGGACACCCTCATGCCATTTTGGGCATCTTCTAGCCCTTCCCCTAGCTCCTAGCCCCTCCTTCTCAGATTCCGCGCAGACCAAACCTAGCACCGCCACATGGCACCGCCGCCGCTTCGCCCCGGCGCCTCGCCGCCCCGCCGACCTCCGGCGACCGCCTCCATCTCCGCCGCCGACCACCCAGCTCCTCCACCCGCCGCGGCTACCCCGAGCGCTCGCCCCGAGCCCCGCCATCGTCTCGCGCCTCCGGCCGCCGCCGGCTGCCTCCCGATCAGTGCCGCCCTCCGCCGCCGCACCGGATCCGGCCGGATCTGGCCGGACCAGCCCATCCGCACCGCCTCCCCTCGCCCCGCCGGTCCTCCTTCGACCTCCGGTGATCCCCGGTGCCCCCACCTCGCCGGAGCCGCCGCCCCGCTCGCCGGAGTTCGTCTCCGGCAGGATCGGGACGAGATCCACCCATCCCCGGAACCAAACGCGGCATCCCCGTATCCCGGACCCCTCCGTCCCGCGTTGACTTTCGCGGAGGTATAAATCGGCTAAGTCCCCAGATCTGTAACATTATCATGCCATGTTCATCGCATCATAACTCCATGCATACTGCTCCGTTTTGTGCGTGTAATATGTCTAATTGTTCGTCTCAATGAGTACTTCATTTCATTCCATTGCATCATGTTCATTTGAGCTCATCTTGATGCCTGAATCATCGTTGCAAGAGTGCTTCATGATGTTGTCTGCTGTCTGTTAACAGAACATGCTCTTTTGTCATTTTTGCCATGTTTGATGTGTGCATCCTATGAGGTTGATGTCTACATGTGTTTTGAACTATGCCATGCCATCTTTACAGGCGCGTATGAGATGTATTTTTTTGATCAATGTGGTGACTAGCACAAGCATGCAAACTAGGCATCGTGATGTTGCTGATTTTAGTCCCTGTTCTGCTGTTATTTTGATGCCATGTAAACTTGATGCTACAGAGAGATCCATGCATATTTTGAGATACTTCAGTAAGGATGTTTTGAACATATGGTTGTTCTCTATCCATCCATGCTCCTGGGTGCAATTATGGAGTAGTCTAGCATGGTATTTTCGTGCTCTACTTTTGCTTCAAAATGTTTCCTGGCAGATTGTTTACATGTTATTCAATTTTGCCAAGGTTGTTGTAGTTGATCCTTGCATGCTATGAACTTGTTCTTGCCTTGGTTTGTTTCACAAACATGCCTTCTTGATGATGCTATGTTTATCTTGTCAAGCAATGACTTGTGGCGTGTGAATCAAGCTTGTTAAGTAGGGTACTTGTTGCTGCTATTTTGCTAGGCTGAATCTGTTATTTCCTGATGCTATGTAAACCTGCTGCTACAAGTCATTCTATGCATAATCTGGAGATGTTCACTAAGGGTGTTTTGTTCTACATGTTATGCTCTATCCATACATGCCCCTGGTTGCAATTATAGCCTGCTGTAGCTTGTTGTAATCTTGCTCCAAAGTTGCTAAATAATGTTGCTGTCAGCCTGTTAATATTAAGTTCAGTTGTTGCCATGATTGTTGTTAGTGATCCATGTACCCTATGAACTTGATCTTGCCATGCTTAGCTTCAAAAACATGTCTTTTTACTATTGGTTGCCTTGCCATGCCATGTAATGCTCTATAGTGAGTTGCACAAGCTCATCTACATGCCTTCATAATTCTGTTCCTGCCATGTATGAATCTGTAATATAACTTGCCATGTTTACATGGGTGCCATCATATTTTCTGATCCTTTTTGGCTTATGGTCTGTAAGGGACTTTTGTTCTATGCATTTAGTAGATTCATGCCATGCCTTTGTTTGCCATGATAAGTTCCTGTAACATGTTGTTTGATAGCTCTGAACACTGCAACCTGATGTTATTTCTGCAAAGTCTGAAACTATTATCATTTGCAATCTTGCCATGTGTGTTTGAGCATGTTCTAGTGATTTCTGGAGATAGCTCAGTGTTCATGTTTTGTTATGTTTTACCTGTACATCATGTCCATGCCTTTTGTTCTCTTGTTGAGGTGTTGTAGCATGTTGTTTTGATGCTTACAATATGCCTAGTTGTTGTTTTGGACAGCTTGTCCTTTAAACTTGTATAGAGTGCATGTGTTGAACCGTTGCTTCGTTTTGAGAGTGCTCTATAGGAAACTTGCTTGATTTTGCATGTAGTTTCATATTATCATGTTCCATCCATGTTTTGAAGTGTTTGCTTGATGTTTGTATGCATTTTGCATCAATGCCATGTTTGACTTGTTTTGCTCATATCTTCTAGGCCGTAACTCCGAATTAAATGAACATTATATGTAACTTGACTAGAATCTCGTGTAGATCATCTTTGTGCATCTTAACTTGTTGCTTAACAACTTGAACATAAGGTTTATTCAGATCTGGACCAACTTCGAAATTTGCATATGAGGACTTACCGGATTTGCTATATGTTGTTCCCGGCCTCATTTAAACTTGCCTTGATGTGTTGCTCTTGTTTGCATCATCTCTTGCCATGAGTAGCTTCATGTAGCTTTGTCATGCATCGTGCTTGGTTGTGCATCATATCATGTACATGTGTGGTGTGTTTACGATGTTGTGTGCTTATTCTCGATAGTTCCCGTTTCGTTGCGATCGTGAGGATTCGTTCATCTACGCTTGGTTCGTCTTCGTGGCTTCATCTTCTTCATGGACTCGTTCTTATTCCTAGCGGGATTTTAGGCAAGATGACCGCTACCCTGGATCTCACTACTATCATTGCTATGCTAGTTGCTTCGTTCTATCGCTTTGCTGCGCTACCTATCACCTGTTTATTCACGCCTCCCATATTGTCGTGAACCTCTAACCTTTGACACCTTTCCTATGAAAACCGTTCTTTGGATATATTACCGCTTTGCTCAGACCTCTTATAGCGTTGCTAGTTGCAGGTGAAGTTGAAGATTGCTCCATGACGGACAGGATTATGTTGGGATATCACAATATCTCTTATATTATTATTAATGCATCTATATACTTGGTAAAGGGTGGAAGGCTCGGCCTTATGCCTGGTGTTTTGTTCCACTCTTGCCGCCCTAGTTTCCGTCATACCGGTGTTATGTTACCGGATTTTGTGTTCCTTACGCGGTCGGGTGATTTATGGGACCCCCTTGACAGTTCGCTTTGAATAAAACTCCTCCAGCAAGGCCCAACATTGGTTTCACCAATTGCCTCACCACCACCTATATTTACCTTGGGAGTAATTAACCCAAGGGTCATCTTTATTACAGCCCCCACGGGCCAATGCTTGTCTAAGTGTTGTTCCAAACTAGAGCACCGTGCGGGACCATCCCTTGGCAACTTGGGTTACGTCGGTACCTGTACACTTAGCTTATCCGGTGTTGCCCTGAGAACGAGATATGTGCAGCTCCTATCGGGATTGTCGGCGCATCGGGCGGTTTTGCTGGTCTTGTTTTACCATTGTCGAAATGTCTTGTAAACCGGGATTCCGAGTCTGACCGGGTCTTCCTGGGAGAAGGTATATCCTTCGTTGATCGCGAGAGTTTGTCATGGGCTAAGTTGGGACACCCCTGCAGGGTATAATCTTTCGAAAGTCGTGCCTGCGGTTATAGGCAGATGGGAATTTGTTAATGTCCGGTTGTAGATAACTTGACACCAGATCCGAATTAAAATGCATCAACTGCGTGTGTAGCCGTGATGGTCTCTTTTCGGCGGAGTCCGGGAAGTGAACACGGTTTTTGGGTTATGTTTGACGTAAGTAGGAGTTCAGGATCACTTCTTGATCATTGCTAGTTGACGACCGTTCCATTTGCTCTCTTCTCGCTCTTATTTGCGTATGTTAGCCACCATATGTGCTTAGTCGCTGCTGCAGCCTCACCACTTTACCCCTTCCTTTCCCTTTAAGCTTTGCTAGTCTTGATACCCATGGTAGTGGGATTGCTGAGTCCTCGTGGCTCACAAATTACTACAACAACAGTTGCAGGTACAGGTTATGCGATGATCATGACGCGAGAGCGATGCTTGCTTGTCTTGAGTTCTTCTTCTGCTTCTTCTTCGATCAGGGGATAGGTTCCAGGTCGGCAGCCTGGGCTAGCAGGGTGGATGTCATTTGAGTTTCTGTTTGTGTTTCATCTGTAGTCGGATGATGTTCTTATGTATTGTGATGTTGTATTCGTGTGGCATTGTATGCCTTTTGTATGTATCCCCATCTATTATGTAATGTTGATCTAATGATATCCACCTTGCAAAAGCGTTTCAATATGCGGGTCTATCCTTGGTGGGACCTTCGAGTTCCTTTTGGATAGGGTCGCATATTGGGCGTGACACTCCAGGAGAGAGCCCCCGAGCCTTGCCCGAGGAGGGCACCGAGCGCGCCTTCCTATGCGATAAAAGGAGGCGCTCCTTGAACGGGCGCGGGTCCGGAGGTGCCCGCCTCCCGAGGGTTCAGACCAGGCGATGTCTTCTTCTTCTTAGGGACTGCCTCGGGAAACCTTGCGCTCTTGTGATCTGGGTCTTTGATTGACGCGGCCTGAAAAGCATGCTCCAGAGAACACACAGCATCCCTCTCCTCACAAGGCACCGTGATGACTCCACCGCTTCCGGGAATCTTGAGGACATTGTAGCCGTGATGAGTCACTGCCATGAACATGGCCAGGGCTGGGTACCCAAGGATGGCATTGTATGGCAGGCGGATGTGTGCGATTTCGAAGTCAATGAGCTCGGTGCGGTAGTTGTCGCGCTTCCCAAAGGTGGCAAGAAGGCGGACTTGCCCCATCGGAACAGTGGAACAATCAGTGACTCCTGAGAAAGGCGTGGCTGGCTGAAGCTGATTGTATGGCACTTGGAGATTGTTGAATGTCTCGACGGACAGGACGTTGAGCCCTGCTCCGCCATCGATGAGGGTCCTGGTGACTTGCACATTGCTGATGATTGGGGAACAAAGCATCGGGAGGACTCCGGCTGTGGCTGCGCACTTGAGGTGATCCGCTGAGCTGAACGTGATGGCGCACGCTGACCACCAGAGAGGGCGTGTGGCCTCAAGCTTGGGGAGGACTGCATTCACCTCACAAGCAAACTGCTTGAAGATGCGTTGAGAGGCTGGAGCCTGGGCGCCGCCCAAGATACAAGTGATAGCGCATGGCTCCTGGAAGCCCCCGGCCCCCTCGTCGTGATGATGGTCTTCATTCCTCCTCAGCTGTGGTGGTAGAGGAGGGAGGCCTGCGTTGCCTTGTGGGCGATCCTGACGAGGCTGATCCCTCCAACCTCCCTTGCGAGGCTGGTCCTGCCAGCGGTCCTCGCGAGGTCGGTCACGCCACCCTTGGCGAGGGCCACGGCCTTCCCATCGTCCTCCACCTCTTCCTCCTCCTCGTCCATAACCCCGGTCGCTGCACTCGGGGTGTCGGCCGGCACGCACATCCCGCACAGCCCTAAGCTCTTGGCATTCGTTGGTGTTGTGGTTGTGGAGGTCGTGGTACACGCAGTACCGGCTGCCCTTGGATGACTTAGGCTAATCTCTGCCTCGCTTGGTGTCCAGTTCTGCTGCGAGCACGGAAGCCCCCTTGCGCTTCACGTCCTTGACCTTGGGTTTCTTCTCCTCTGGATCGGCAGCCGGGAGCTCGAGGAGGGAGAGACGCCCTTCCTTAGCCCTGGCGCACTTGGTCGCCAAATTGAACAGCTCCAGGGATGTGCACAGGTCTTCATGGATTGCAAGCTCCTCTTTCATCTTGATGTCACGCACGCCGTCGGAGAAGGCTGAGATGATGGACTCCTCAGACACCCTGGGGATGTTGAGGTGAGCGTTGTTGAAGCGCTAGATGAACTTTTGCAGGGTCTCTCCTGGCTGTTGCTTGATGCGGCGCAGGTCGCTCATGGCCGGGGGCCGGTCGCGAGTGCCTTGGAAGTTGGCGATGAAGCGGGTGCGCATCTCGTCCCAGGAGGAAATCGTGCCAGGAGCCAGGTTCAGGAGCCAGGTGCGGGCACCATCCTTGAGCGCCATAGGAAACCAGTTCGCCATGACCTTCTCGTCCTCGTTGGTGGCTTCGATTCCTAGCTCATAGAGCGGGAGGAACTCCGCAGGGTCAGCTGTGCCGTCGTAGCGCAGGGGCAGATTTGGCTTGAAGTTGCCCGGCCAGGCCACGCTGCGCAACTCGGCGGTGAAGGCACGGCAGCCTTCCATGGCCACAGGAGGCCTTTGGTGACGAAGAGCTTGATCTTGGAGGTCTCTGCACGCTGTCGCCAGGAGCAGCGCGGGGTCTTGGCGCACTGGAGCAGGAGCGCGATCGTGACGGGCCGGTGCGGGGAGCACAAGGGCAGCTTCTTGGGGACGAGGGATCTCTTGGCAGCTCTTCTCTTGCTGTACTAGCGCCAGACAGAGCGGGTCCCATCCCGGGGCCACGCGCCTTGGGGCCAGGACACCTTCTTGAGGGGGAGGCGGCTGAGGCGCCCCCGGAGCTTCGTTGCCCGCGCAGGGCGGGGTGCGGTGCAGCGAGAGGGATGTTGCAGGGGAGCCCCCAGCGGTGCTGGCGAGCTTGGTGATGCGGGCGAGCCACTTGTCATAGAGGTCGTCGACGGGACGGTAGTGCAGGAGCTCTCACGCCAGGAGTAGCGCGGCATGCGCGTCCGCAGGAGCCTGACGGGTGTGGGATGATGAGCCGGCTAGAGTAAACGACTGGGTGGCGATGCGGCCTTCTCGCCGCACCGAAGGATGCAGGGACGACGCATGCTGCTCGTTCCCCGCCTGGCTGGTGGCGGCGTGGATGGCAGGCGACGGAGAACGACGGGGAGGCCCTCCGACGGGGGCCGTCTGGGCTATATGGACCGCGAGGGCAGCCCTGCGCTCGGCACGGGCTCGACGAGCGTCAGACATGGATGCGGTGGATGGCGAACGCAAGGCGGCAGAAGGAGGATTCCGGCGCACCCCTACCTGGCGCGCCAAATGTCGGATTTTGGGTTCCGGCAGACCCTCAAGGTTCGAACTCTGGGGTGCGCGCGGAGATCACACCTCCTACCTACTCACGTCTTGTCGCCTCGCAAAGGATCTAAACTACACGAAGAACAACACAAGGGACACGAGGTTTATACTAGTTCGGGCCACCATTGTGGTGTAATACCCTACTCTAGTTTGTGGTGTGGTGGATTGCCTCAGGGGCTGATGATGAACAATATAAAGGAAGAACTGCCTCCCGAGGGGAGGAGTTCTTGTGGAGGTGATGCCTCTTGGGAAGGATTGAATCTGGATCCCTTTCTTCTGTGGTGGCTAGCCCTATTTATAGAGCGAGGCCCTGGTCCTCTTCCCAAATATTGAGCGGGAAGGGCGCCAACAATTGGCCATTTTGAAGGGGAACATCTAGTACACATATCCTGACTAAAGTTGGTCCTCGCCTGCCAAAGACTCTGGCGATGATGCCGTGTTGGGCTCCACGATGACCTCCATCCTGCCGTTCTGCTGGTCTTGGTCTTGTTCCACCGAAATGGTTGCCTTTGCTTGATACCCT
This sequence comes from Triticum dicoccoides, assembly GCF_002162155.2. NCBI lineage: Eukaryota > Viridiplantae > Streptophyta > Magnoliopsida > Poales > Poaceae > Triticum > Triticum dicoccoides. Next base: position 203,798,595 of record NC_041393.1, read on the forward strand.
TGCCTGCGCTTGCCACCTTTGCACCAAAGAGGAAACAAGGACTCTGCGCAGGCCGGCACCCGCCTGGATTCGGTCGTCATGGCTTGCATCACGGGCACTTCGTGAGGTGCCCCGCCTTGACCTCTCCGCCTCCTTGCGAGCCAGCCTGACGAGGTTGTGCCTGAGGAAGGTTCCTGTTGTCCGCCCCACGAGGCTTGGCCCCTCGCGAGGGTCTTGAGCTTGTGTTGATGAAGATGGGCCGTATTGGGCCACTCCTTGAGCCACGCCGCAGGCCGCAGGCAGGCAAGTTTGGGTACCCAAGTTCCCAGAACACCGACAAAAGCAGCTGGTCATACTACACCAGCCGGCCGAACTAGCCATGAAGGACTTGGTTATCCGGCTGTGGCCTGCAGAGCCAATTCCAAGCAGTTACTTCGGACTCATAAAGAGGATTGTGGGTGCCTGTCGTCGACTTGATTCAATCAAGCGATTAGTCTGTATAGAAGGTGCGCGCATGGCGCTTGCCCTTGCGAAAGTGCATTGGGGGAAGCTTGATGCGGAGAAGCTGATATCTGAGGGGCCACCGGAGGGTAAGGAGCATTGCAAGCCCGAACTGTACTATGAAGGTGTACTGAAGGGGGCCCGCCTAGCGGCGGATAAGTGAATCAAAGACATTATATTTCCCTGAGGGCATTCTTTCCAATATTTGGAATATGGGATAATGGCACTTTTATTATGTATTGCCTATTTTGTGTGAACATATGTTCTTCCCGTGCGGCTGTTTATTGTATGTAAATTCTGAGAGTTGGCCAGTCGTCGGCTTCAGTCTCCACGTGAGAAGTACGGGGGTGTTCGGGATATTTCTGAACACTCTTTATCCCATGATTGGGTCCTTGTGAGGAGGTGTTTCTCACCACGAACCAGGCAATCGGACTATAGGGCTTTACTACTCTCACTTAGCCATAGGAATTCGAGTATGGTAGGCGCAGCCCCTAGTGTTCGGAAGGCCGAACTAGGGGCTCTATTGGCGCCTGATCGGAAGACCGATCCATTGCAGTCTGCATTTACGATGGCATTATGCGGAATAAATCTTTAAGGATTTTACAACCTCTCGAACAGCTGACCCGCTCTCGCTGCATCATGACAGTCGGTTTTCGGCTTTCTCTGCTCAGGCGCTCGTCCGGCATAACTGGGACACAACCACAGTAGTTCTCCTAGCGCTACCTTAGCCGATGGAACGGAACGTAAGGTACCAAAACATGGGATCCGGGCAAACCCAACCAATGACGCAAGACATGATTTGGAGCTGATGCATATAGTGCTATAAGTTCGGGGTGCCGAGCGACCAAAAAGGTGGTCAGACTTTGTTGTCGTATTGTGAAGCCCTTGGAATAACCAGGCGTAACACGAAGCGTGGCTGCCCTTTTGTGGAAAAGAGGCATCGATGATAAACGACGACCGGCACATGTTATTTAAGTCTACGCATTGCAGTAGGATGATATGTCTATGGATATGAGTGCGATTTATGATTATGAAAAAGGAATGGTTTTTGGACGAACCTGCGATGGCCGGACTGGAGGGGGCTGTGAATGGATTGAAAGTGAATCCGAACTTCCTTCTACCTTCATGGTCATGTCCTTGTGTGTCCGGGCCGATTCCATGCCGTCGATCCTGTTCTGCATAAAAGTTAGTTTGTGAAGGTAAATGCTTGGAGGCAGCCGAGCGTCCTCCCGTGGTTGGTCTAAAGGTTCCTGATCGGATCCTGGTGACCCCAGACGCTATACCGAGAAGTAGCCCGGACTCCTCAATTGGTGTCCGGATAGTTGGTTGTCATATCAAAATATTTATAGGCATGCACGACTTGTTACTCCGGCAGCTGTATGATTTCCGCTCTAGTGGCGGGGTTTGGCCTTGTACGTAGGCGTGAGTATATCACTGGTGTTGGCCCTACGGCTTACCACGTGGAATCTAGTCAGCGTGGTTCATCTCGTTAGCAGACGGTGAGTTACCGTATGAGGGGAATGCGCCGATGATGTGGTGTTTTTTGGTTATCTGAAAACAACCGTTAGAGCGGGGGGCCGATGAACTTGGCCTTTGCGCCTGACATCTTGTAGAAGGTGTTATTTGCAAATTCATACTCGCAGGGGCTTTGTGTGTTATGGAGCCACTGGACTACTAGGTCTGGGGGTACGGCAATTGAATTGTCGTGGTTTGTATGATAGCGGGCGATCGGCCATACTTTTGTGCCCTGGGGGTCTCTTGACTAGACGCCTCCCTTCATTGTTTCCGACACACGACTGGTCGCTTTGTTTTGAAGATCCGGCATTCTCTATTGGTATGTTTTGCCGTCCTTCTTGGAATACCATTAATTTCACACAGTTGATCGAGTTTGTGGCTCGGGCTGAATTGGCTTGAGTTGTTCTTTGTCCGTTGACCAGACTGGGAGTTGCTGAACTTGGCACCAGCTTCCCTAACTTGACGTTTTATGGCTGTTGCACCGAGGATTGAGGATGCCTCTTCGTGTATCCTTCTTGCTGTCTTGGACTGTAGTGGTGTGCGGACGTCGGATTGTGTGCCTTTGGATCGCCTGCTTGGGTTGAGGTAGCCAGTTGTGCCGCGTATGCCCTTTGTTAGGGCGGTCGAGTCCATACTTTTCGGCGGCCAGGATCTTGGTCCACCTATCCATGAGCAAATCCTGGTAGACTTTAAGTTGCTCTTGCCTCCTTTGCAGGCTCCTTGCCATGGCCATGAGCCCTCGCTTGAAGCAAACTTGTTCCACTAGATCTTCAGGCACGCTGAATTCGTCGTTGCCGAGGCTTACCTCGTCTTCGGAGGGGGGGTGTAGTTGTCCCTCTCCAAGTATCCCACTGTGGCCTATCTGGCCTGCTTGAAGGTAGGCTGATTAGGTCTGTATTCCTCTTCAGCACCATCCGGATTGCTTTCATCTCCGGGGCCGGCATTGATTTGGCGGGGCTTGGAGTGGCGCCGAAGACGCCCATACTTTGCTTTTCCCTCTGAGGGGTTGTCCTCCGTTGCCTCCTCACCATTGGTTTCCTTCAGAGTATCCACCACATATATATCGTATAAAGAGGTGCTTGTCCACTGCCCTGTGAGCGGTGGCTCTTGTACGTCTTCTGCATCTTCGTCCATACCGTCGATGTCTTCATAGTCGAAGTTAAGCACGTCGGTTAAATCATCGACAGTGGCAATGTAGTGGGTGGTGGGTGGGCAGCGAATTCCTTCTTCACCTGCTTCCCACTCAGGCCGGACATAGTTCGGCCGAGAGCCTCCTGACAAAGAGAGAGACTTTAATGAATTCGGCATGTCGCTGAAGGGCGAGTGCTGAAAGATGTCCGCAGCGGTAAACTCCATTACCGGAGCCCAACCTAGCTCGACTGGCTCGAGAATGTGCAGACCGAAACCAACAACCAGATACGAGTCCGTGGGCCCGGGGTTACAGGCCTCCATAGAGGTGAGACCTGTGTTCGGCTCCAACGCCGATGAGTATGCAGCCTGCGGGGCGGGGTCTACCCCTCCGTCCTTGGGCAACACAACCTGTTCTGGGTTTAGATCCGGGGCTATTGCAGGGATGATGTTCCGAGCGTTATCCGACAGCAGGTCTAGGCCGCGCTCGTCGTCACTGTCCAGCGCTCCTGGCATAGGGTCAAATCCATTGAAGATCAAGTCTCCGTGAATATCCGCCCTGTAGTTCAAGTTTCCGAACCTGATCTGGTGGCCAGGGGCGTAGCTGTCGATCTGCTCCAGATGGCCAAGCGAATTGGGCCGTAGTGCGAAGCCGCCGAACACAAAGATCTGTCCGAGGAGAAAAGTCTCACCCTGGACCGTGTTATTGGCGATTAAAGACGCCATCAAGCCTCAAAGCGACGACACGGAGGAACTCTCAATGAAAGCACCAATGTCGGTGTCAAAACCGGCGGATCTCGGGTAGGGGGTCCTGATCTATGTGTCTTAGGCTGATGGTAATAGGAAGCAAGGGACACAATGTTTACCCAGGTTCGGGCCCTCTCGATGGAGGTAAAACCATACTTCCTGCTTGATTAATATTGAAGATGTGAGTAGTACAAGAGTAGATCTACCATGAGATCATAAAGGCTAAACCCTAAGAGCTAGCCTATGATGGTATGATTGTAATTGTGATTGGCCTTCTAAGGACCATCCTCTCCGGTTTATATAGACACCGGAGAGGGCTAGGGTTTACATGGAGTCGGTTACAAGGAAGGAAACATAATATCCGGATCACCAAGCTTGTCTTCCACGCAAAGGAGAGTCCCATCCGAACACGGGCCGAAGTCTTGAGTCTTGTATCTTCACGCTTCAATAGTCCGGACGATGTATACAGTCCGGCTGTCCGGATACCCCCTAATCCAGGACTCACTCATATGCCAGCCTCGTTTCCATCGCCTGTTCCATCCAAGACATCCCGATGAACACGATGACGCATTCCGTTCCGACCTAGCCAGTTGGCTCCCCATGAACACGACGACGACGCTGCTTCTCCGTTCCGACCCAGCCATGTACACGAGCCCTACCTGTACATATGCACGAGTAGGCGTTCGAGACCCCGCCCGTATGTACACATACGTGGCCGTATTTTCTTTCTTGCGCACTGGCCGCCGTACGTACGTGTACATGCTATGTGCGCGCCTCTACTACGACACGTGCGCACCTATACATCGACCAGTATATCTGTACGTACACGTTCGCGACCAGAATGACAACGCTACGTACGCTTCGACCAGGTGGGTCCCTACTGTCAGGCACTTCCTTGCGTGTGAAGATGTAGCTAGTGGGTCCCAACAGTCAGGGGGAAATGTTTTTTTCGCGAAATACGGTGGCCCGTCCGGTGGGTCCCCACTGTCAGGTGGAGGACTAATTATTTTGCACGTAATAAGGAGGCACTTCCTTTCTACGGCCGTGGACCCAGCTGTCAGCCTCTCCACGTATAGTCCATGTCCGATGGAAGCCGTTCCTTGACCATGTTGACCATGCCGCGCCGAGAGCACCAGGGCGGTGGACGACGGCGAGGCCTAGGAAGGGGACGACGCGGAGCCGGGGAAGACGCGGTAGTGGATGCCCACGGGTAGAGGAGTACGAGGGTTCACTGGTTCGCTGTAGTGTGAGGCTGCCGTCGCCGCAGAATAACAGGGGGTGTGGGTGAGTAGAGGGATGACCTGGCCAGTGGTGGGAGTAGTAGGCGGCGGTGAGGCCTCCACCGCATCGCAGCCGGCCACGGGAGGCAGGAGCACGAGGCACGACTGGCGCTGGTTTGGGCGGCTGGAGCAAGAAGACCAGAGGTTGAAGAAGCACTACGGCCATTGGATGGGCATCGTACAGTCACTGGAGATAGAATCGTGCATATTGACTAAGTTGACAAAGCCCTCCATCCCCGTCAACTTAGTAGGCCCACAAGTCAGCCTGCCACTATACTGGGTCCCAGCTAATAGGGGGAGTATTCATTTTTTTTGTACATAATAAGGAGGCACTTCCTTGCGTGCAAAGATATAGCTGGTGGGTCCAAGCTGTCAGCTGCTGTAACATTTTTTTCGCGAAATACAGAGGCCCTTTCGGTGGGTCCCTGATGTCAGGTGGAGGAATCATTATTTTGCGCGTAATAAGGAGGCATTTCCTTGCGTGCGGCCGTGGACCCAGCTGTCGGCCTCTCCATGTACGGTCCACTTCAGATGCATGTCGGTCGTTGACCACATTGACCAGGCCGCGCCGAGAGTACCAGGGCGATGGACGACGGCGAGGCCTTGGAAGGGAACGATACGGAGGCAGGGAAGACTCGGCAGTTGTTTCCAACGCGGAAGGGAGTACGACTGTACGAGGGTTTACTGGTTCGTCTGCCGTCGCCGGAGAATAACAACAGGTGTGGGTGAGTAGAGGGATGGCTAGGCCAGCGATGGGACTACGGTGGGGCGGTGAGGCCTGTGCGGCAGCACAGCCGGCCGCGGGGAGGAGGGAGCAGGCAGTCCCGCTGGCGCTTGTTTGAGCGGCTGGAGCAGGAAGAGCAGAGATTGAAGAAGCACGACGGCCGTTCGATGGACATCCAACAGTCACTGCTTGTGCGTCAACCTTTTTTTAGGAAAGCCTCAAATCTGTGGAAAACAGCATACAACCCATCTGCCATTATTTCTAATAATTTACAGCCCATTTGCTAATTCTTAAGGTTTTTTTGGAGCCCATATTCTTTTTGTTAGCATTACAGCCCATATTGTGGCCACGGTTAAGGCCTGACAAAGCGACTTACTTGGCAAATCACAAAAAAACATGGCTGTGGCCATGGACCCAGCTGTCAGCCTCTCCACGTACAGTACTCTTCCGATGGAAGTCAGTCGTTGACCACATTGACCACGCCGCGCCGAGAGCACCAAGGCGGTGGACGACGGCGTGGCCTAGGAAGGGGACAACGCGGAGTCGGGGAAGACGCGACAGTGGATGCCCACGCGGAGAGGAGTACGAGGGTTCACTGGTTCGGCTATGGCGTGAGGCTCCCGTCACCGCAGAATAACAGGGGGTGTGGGTGAGTAGAGGGATACCCTGGGCCAGCGGTGGGAGTAGTAGGGGGCGGTGAGGCCTCCACGGCATCACAGCCGGCCACGAGAGGCAGGAGCACGCGGCACGACCGGCGCTGCTTTGGGCGGCTGGAGCAAGAAGACCAGAGGTTGAAGAAGCATTATGGCCGTTGGATGGACATCGTACGGTCACTGGAGCTAGAATCGTTCATGTTGACTAAGTTGACAAAGCCCTCCGTCCTCGTCAACTTAGTAGCCCCACAAGTCAGCCAGCCACTATGGTGGGTCCCAGCTAGCAGGGGGTATTCATTTTTTGGTGCGTAATAAGGAGGAACTTCCTTGCGTGCGCAGATATAGCTGGTGGGTCCGACCTGTCAGCGGGGGGAATGTTTTTTCGCGAAATATAGAAGCCCTTCCCATGTACAGTGCACGTACATTGCGTAATAAGGAGGAACTTTCCTTGCGTGCGACCATGAACCTCGTGGGTCCCAGCCGTCAGGCTCTCCATGTACAGTCCTCTTCCGATGACTCTTGTATGTTGATCACGCCGCGCCGAGCACACCGAGGCAGCGGAAGATGGTGAGGCCCCAGACTGGAACGACCCGGAGATGGGGAAGACACGGCAGTGGAGTCGCAGACGGAGAGGAGTGGGAAACTTGACTGGTTCGGGTGCGGGGTGGGCCTACACTCGGCGGAGAATAACAGGAGGTGCGGAGTGGAGGGATGTCCTGGCCGTCGGCGGGGTAGCGTTTCGCTGAGGAGCGCAAAACAACGTCGTTGGATGCCGAAGGCTGGAGCTGGCGATTCCGACAGCGCTGGGGGAAGAAGACGAGAGATTGAAGAAGAATGCCGGCCGTTGGATGTAAATCCAATGCCTTCTTAGGTTTCGACCTACTGGCCCACATGTCAGCCAGTCCATTTGTTTTTTTAGTCCATTTGGTGGGCTGGGTGAAACAATGATGTAGCATCTATGCAGCCCGTTTAAATCCCATTCACATTTTTCTCAAAATCTGCGGACTTGCTGGGCTGGGTGAAAATATCATGTTGGGCTAGACAGAGAAATGTTATAAAAACATAAACACATAATTGCACGTCGGTAAAATCTTTGCAAGCTTATGTACGCAATTACTAGGAGTTAACTTGCCAAGTTATATATAAAAAAATATTATTATTATTTTGTAAGAACTTTCAACTTACGAAATAAAATATCATTTTAATTTGATGAGTTAATAGTACGTGGGGTATTATTATTTTTTAGGCTAGACGTGGGACAGTTGAGTTGGTTCTAGGGGAAAGTACTGGGAGAAAACTCAGTTTACATCGAAAAAAGAAAGTGGGAGAAAATTCAGAGACCTGCTGGGTCCACCTGAGGAGGGGAATATGTTGGGAGGAAGGAGATTCAAAGCGCGGCAGCCGAGTGAACTAGTTTTTTTTTACGGACAAGTAAACTAGTTTACATACATAAGCAAATAGCCACTAAAAAGCAATCAGGTTAATGGGTTCTTAAAAGAAATATTTCGGACAAAACAAATAATTAGGACACATAGGCTAATGCATGAAACACTCAGATGATAAAGGTGCTTATAAACAGATAAAGTACAACATCTAGACCTTCCTGGCACGCTTGATCATGACGCTGCGGCTGTCCGTGTACTCATCGGTTACGGGAAGCAGACAGGCCCTCATGTCCTAGATCTGCATGTACATGTCGTAGCATGCGTATGCGTCCTTGGCCGTGTAGGTTATGTAGGCTAGATTCAGAGGTACCTCCCACGTGTTCAGGTTGTCTTCTTTCATGTTGGCGTATCAGGGGTCGATGATGGTCTCAGCGAGGTCAACCACAGAGTCCTTCTCCTGCCCGTTGCTGATGATCTTGTATTGCTTCTGGATGTCGACAAGCTTGTTGCACCAGATGGCCGAATCGTCGCGTTCTTCCTTCTCTCCACCGTAGCGAAGGTGCAGTCGGCGCTGCCGATGAAACGGTTGAATGCTCCAGAACCTGGTGCAGCCATAGGACTAAGGCGAGGAAGAGCTTCACCGAGTCTATATCGTTGGTGTACATCACATTCAACTTGGTGCAGCCATAGGACTGAACGGAAAACTCAAAGGGGAACTCCTTGCTGAAGTCCATATCCAGCAGGCTCACCCCTCGGATCGCCATTGGAGTCTCTTCGAGTGAACGAGTGTGTAGGCGGCGGCAGCAGTTCGTTTTTAAGCTCTTGGGGAACTGGAATCAACAGTAAGCTGAGTGTGTACATGCGACAATAGTTACTACCCTCCCTCATCCGCTGCACGCCTGGCAGAAGATGCACCCATGGCGCATTGAAACGCCTCCATTAAGAAACCTGCTCCGGCCACATGTCGGTTCACGAGCGGGTCTGTATTGGTACTGTAATAACAGGAGTTAGTGGTCACTTTACTTAAATTTAATTAGCTTTAATAGAAATTTATACTTAAAACAATCAATGCATTCGCTCGTTCTATCAGTGCCACAGGATCAACATGCACAACAATTAGAATTATTATTCTCAGGAAGCACACGATCAACACATTTGTCGCACTTTCACAAAGATAATACTAGCCAAGTTTGAACTGTTTGTTATGGTTGTTGTCCTGTGCATCATCATGCCGTGTTTCCCAGCTTGCAAGATTCAGAACCAACAAATAAGATCCAAATAATAAGTACAACAAAGATGCCTACACATCTCATTGATTCCCAGCTTGCAAGATTCAGAACCAACAAATAAGATCCAAATAATAAGTACAACAAAGATGCCTACACATCTCACCGATTCCCAGCTTGGAAGATTCAGAAACAACCCATTAGAGCCTTTTGATAAAGTGAATATCGGGATTAAATCCATCTTGGCTAGCCATGTTATACAATCAAAGAACTTGGTGAATGCTCAGGGTTTAGGGTATTCCTGTTTGCACAGCATATTTGCACAGCACAAACAAGGATACAGGAGAGCATGATTTCACATTAATAGCGGCCTACTTGGATGAGGTCTGCGTGGAGTTCCATGATTCAATTCATGTGCCTTTTTCTGCAGTTCACCTGAAATGAAGCAAAGATTGCATCATTCATCTAGCAAGAAGTACTTGCTCTTGTGAGCTGGCAGGTTCTTCTTTAGTAGTTGAACTAAAATTGAGGAACATTAAGGTTGGCTGTCCGGCTCATGTAAGGTGCAACTATATTTTTCCTATCCTTTTGTGCAGTTCCACTAAAATAAAGTGCCATTGTGGTGACAGTGACGGCTCCATCTTACAAAGGCTAATAAAATGTTGCACGAGATTACCGACAGAACTTGACGGAGATTTTGGAAACTCCAATCACCATTTTGTGCAGTTCCACCAAAATTGAGAGATGTTGCCCACGTGACATTTTAGTTGAACTGCACAAGACACTCATTCCAAAAAAAAGTGTTCTGTGAAGTTCACCAAAAGGTCACAATAGCAACAAGGTGAAATGGATATCCCTATCTGCACAAAAATATAGAAAGTAAATAGTTGCTGGTCAATAAGAATATATGAAACATATACAAAATGAAAAGAAGCATCTTAATTATGTTCATGGCAATCACGCAAGGATAGTAGAAATTTTAAAACGTCAGCAATGCTTCATGTTACCAGAAGCATTACGATCAACAATGAGATTCCTCAAATATGGGAATAATTTAATGGTGGCATTGCTTGTTTACCAGACACAGTAAATCAACAGCAGCTAAAGAGTTGGTTTAAGGGCATGGAACCATGGGGACACCAGGACACTCTGCAGTGTAAAGGAGCAACTTACTTATCATACTGGGGAAAACAACAGGAGTGCCATTTGTAACACAATTTAATTGCATCTTATCACTGGAAGCATTAGATTAACAATAACACTGGTTAGACATGTCCCTAAGGTAACGGTGTGATCGCTTCATTTTACATGCGGCCTTACATTAACAACAGCAAAAGGTTGGTATAAGGACATGCGACAGTGGACGCATCAGCACAATGTACCTACAAGGAGGCCTAAAGTGGTGACGCCGAGTTTGTTCATGCTATGTGAGGGCAGCAAATCTAATCCTGGAGACCTTGTACTATGTGAGGGCGGCAAAATCTAATCCTGGAGACCTTTTACTATGTGAGGGCAGCAAATCTAATCCTGGATACCTTTTACTATGTGAGGGCAGCAAATCTAATCCTGGAGACCTTTTACTATGTGAGGGCAGCAAATCTAATCCTGAGCCTTTTACTATGTGAGGGCAGCAAATCTAATCCTGGAGACCTTTTACTATGTGATGGAAGCAAATCGAATCCTGGACATACTCTGTTGACTTCTCCACCAGCTGCCACTTTCTATCCTTTTTCCAACCAATAATAGATATGTTCCTTTTCCAGTTTGTACTGCGTTTTCCCATTATTTCCGTTTTCAACCAAGAGACCGGTTGGGTATCCGGTCTCTACTACTTTCACCATATTATTTCCTCTTTGAATCAAGTCCTAGATTCATGCTACAACTTTCCCCCCGTTCTTCGTTGTTTGAACAAAGCCCTAGATTCGAATGCATGAAGTAGCTTTACCTCTAATAATAGTAAAAATTTAGGTGGCTTTGGAAGAGCTAATGGTGACTAGAAAAAGATGCACATGCAGACATGTGGGGAGCTGGGGCTGTAGAGCAAGGCCTCTTTTGAAGAACTTATACCTGAGGGTCGCCGGGATGTCGGCGGCGGCAGGTCGGATCTGCGAATAATACGGCAGGGAGGAAGAAGGGTCGGAGGACCTCCCGAGCTGGCGTTGTGTCAGAGAGAATGGCACGGGCAGAGGAACGGGCCCCTCCGGCAGCTGTGGGTTTCCTCCCTCGGCGGCGATGACAGCGTGAACGATGTACCTTTTAGTCCTCTACACACACCGGCCGAAGGGATCCGACCGGATCTGTGACCAGCGGTGAGCAGAGAGAAAATGTCGCTACCGCTGTCTTGTTTATATCTGGAGAGGATGAGAGAATGAAGAGAGCAACCCTAGTAAAGCAAGCGCTCAGGCCCCTGCGTCCATATATAGTGGAGTGATTATCTTTTTTTTCTCCACAACAAGCGTTTCAATTTGTGTATGTGGCTTTAAAGAAAAGAAACTCTCTATTTAAGGTGACTACTGTACGACTCCTACTTACTACTACTAGTACTACAGTATTGTTCACTTGTGCTCCCCGCCCCTCCATTCATTGAACAACCCCATGGGTGAATAAACATACAGTAAGTATTGTATTTATATAGAATGAACAAGCTCAAACTATTTTCGCATAGTTAAAAGTTGAGGGCGGGGCTTTTCCCGGGCAGTACGCGCGGCAGTTTTCGGGTAGGCGGTTTGACAGAGAGGCGAGGAGGGTGAGCGAGTGGGGCTGCGCGATTTGACGGTGCGTTACTGCTAGAAAGACTTGTGATATGACCACTCACTATAGTCATGAATTACGGGCGCTCCGACCGGGGTGATGCCCCCCTTCCATTCCGCGCTCTAATCTGGTGCATGACACGTCGACCCGGATGCTGGCTCTCCCACATGTCTGAGTAGTAAGAAGGAGCAAAGAATGATGCGGTATATACTAGTACTATACTATGTACTACTCAGGTCGGAGGAGTGCGAACCATGGCAGCCCAGTGAACCATCAGTGCGAACCACGGTAGCCCAGTGAACCAGCAGTAGAAAACAATGTGGTGATATGGCCATAAAAAGCAATGTGCTACGGTCCACATTGTAGCATGTACAGTAACACTCCTCTTTGATTGGATCCCTGAGTTAGAGCTAGTTTGGGTTGAAATAACCTCAAATTATCGAAACAAGAGGGGTTAGTTTGAGCTAGTTTGCTCTAACCCAGCTATAAAAAACTAGCTCGATGGAGAGGTTCTAATTGGGTTAGTTATCCTCGGGCCCACTAAAAGAGAACTAAAAAAATATCCCCTGCTCACACCAGATCGCTCCCCCCTCTCGCACGACTCCTCTTTGTTCCCCATAGGGCCGCCCGCCCAAGTGCCACTCGCCCTCTCTCTCCTCCGGCCGCCCTCTCCTTCCGGCCTCCGCCGGCCTACTCCGGTCGCCCTCTCCCTCTGGCCTTCGAAGCTCGCCCCGCTCCCCCTTCACAAGTCGCTTTTCTCCCTCTGTCGTGTGCGGCGGCGGTGCATCTACCAGGGAGGTCGCGAGAAGGGTGAGTTTGTTTGTTCCTTCTCTGTCTCACGGCCATATCACTGATCTTGCTTGCTCTAGCGCTAATTCTGATTTGGAAAAGTAGATCCTGATCAAACTTGGTATAGATTTGTGGTGCACGCATGGAATTGTTTGGTGCTGCTTGAGGAGGTACTAAATCTTTCTAGAGGCCCAAAGATTCATGTCACCTTTCTAGGTATTTCAATTTCTGGCTTGCATTATTTCTAGAGGCCCAAAGATTCAGTTCACCTTTCTAGGTATTTCAGTTTCAGGCTTGCATTATTTCTAGTGGCCCAAAGATTCAGTTCACCTTTCTAGGTATTTCACTTTCAGGCTTGCATTATTTCTAGAGGCCCAAAGATTCAGTTCACCTTTCTAGGTATTTCAGTTTCAGGCTTGCATTATTTCTAGAGGCCCAAAGATTCAGTTCACCTTTCTAGGTATTTTAGTTACAAGCTTGCATTATTTCTAGAGGCCCAAAGATTAAGTTCCCAGTCGGTGGCAAGCGGCCCTGCTACCCATGCCTGTGTCGACCTCAACTCGCAAGGGCCAGCGTCGGAGGGGTTCCCGGGGCTTGGGCTCTACAGAGCCTTCCTCCAGAGCGACGACGGAGAGCTCCTCCCTCGGTGCGTGAGGAGCTTCGGGCTCCCTCCCTATCGTGAATGACTTCCATGATGAGTTAGCTCATTCTTTGTTTCATGAAGGGCATGTTTGGTTTGCAGCCTAAGGTTGCCACACCTAAGCTTAGGCGTGCCACAATATCTTAGGCATGTGTTTGGTTCATTGTCACACTTGTGGCTTGCCATACTTTTCTAGTTACATGGTCCACATGTCATAGACTCAACTTCTTGCCAAATCTTGCCACACTTGTTGTGGTCATTTTGTTCGCCACACTTTTTGTGGCAGCCGCACTTTTCTAAGCTTAGTTGTGGCAAACTTACTCATGAACCAAACAGACCCGAAGTGTTTTTTTATTTTGTGAAGCTTGATTGACGACATGTATGTTTAAGTGGGATATCTCATTTGTATGGACAAAGTAAAAATTATCATGTTTTGCATGCTTGATTTGCATAGATGGTTCGTTTATGTCAATTGTGAGCAGGAGGAGGCCACAGAAGAGCCAACCACAAATCCGGCAGGAAATAGGGTCCAAAGTAGTCAAATGATTGAGATAGAGCATTTATTGTCAATCTAACCCTGCCATCCATACACCTCTTTGGTTTACAGTTAGTTCAGGGTTAGAATCTAACTCTAAGCTCTAACTGAGTTAGAGTTCTCCTCGTCTCGGTTCATCGCCATCATACTTTCCCCATTCCTGTGTTTTCAGTATCCTGCGAATCAAAGAGGCCCTTTTTTTGCTGGAAAAATCAAAGAGGCCCTTGGACTGGTTTAGGTCCGGTCATTTTTTTCATAAACGTGTTATGTCCAAAATTTAATGAACGTGCTCCGGTTTCCACGAAAACAATTCGGTTTCATGTAGCAATTCATTCATTTATTTATTCTTCCGCATTGGGTTTGCATGTAATTCGTGAGGTCTGAAATGTAAAGTACCCCGGCATATGCTCCGAGTCGTGCATGCACTACGACCCAGATGCTCTATGTCCCACATGTCGGCGAATGGGAGCACGTGGAAATAGCCTAGGAGTACATATAGGAGGATAAATGGGTGAAAAAATATGTACTGTGAAGCGTAGCCGCGGTTCGAAAAGGAGACCTAAAGTGATGACAACTATAGGTCGCATGCACCCAACTAGTGGTACTAGACATACGACTAATTTTTCCCTCAAAAAAAAGAGGCACGATTGCTCAGTACTCCTATTCTATAAACACGAGTCCCATCTGACAACAACGTCCGTGCTACAGCTAGCTCTCCTCCCTCGTTTCTCTCTTCTAATTCTAAACTCGGCAGACTCCCGGTGGGCGGGGTGGGTTTTATCAACTGCGGCCCCACCTCACAGTGAAAACGTTACGACTGGAATGAAACTGCCATATACTCCCTCCGTTCATAAATATATGCCTTTTTAGATACTATTTCAAATGGAATACAGCATACAAATGTATGTAGACATAGTTTAGAGTGTAGATTCACTCATTTTGCTCTGTATGTAGTAGTCAGTTGCTGGAATCTTTAGAAAGACTTATATTTGGGAACGGAGGGAGTACTATACTAATAAAACATTAAGGCCACGAGGCGATGCAGTGTTGGTTACACGAGGCAACAAGAAGAGATGCATCCATCGACGACGTCCACCTCCTTGACTCAGGGCGCCGGCCCACCGAATGGTGCCTAAGTAGCAGTGGCTTTCGTGGCCAGGTCAACGTGCTTCTGAACAATGGCGTCCAAAGATTCCAGCCGCTGGAAGAAGGCCAACATCTTTCTGTCCTCGCTTGCCTTGTAGTGGCCTATGTAGACGATTTCCTCGTAGACGTGGATGTGCAGGTCGACGGTTTCTTGGATGGCGAGGCGCTGCGCGGCGAGCGCGGCCTCGAGGTGCACATTCTTCGTCGCGACCTCCGGCACCTGCAGGGCCACCAGGGCTTGAAAGAGTTCATCACCATGGAGGCCCATGAGGGTGGAAGGCAATGAGGAGCCTGGGCGCGCGGGCTGGAGCAGTACGGCAAGGTCGTCCGCGCGCTTCTTGACGGCGGTGAACTTGCGGATGGAGTTGACCATCATGTCGTCCATGCGAGAGGCGAAGCCGGTGTCAACGAGGGCTACGATGCCTGCGGTCGCCAGAACCGTCTGGAAATGCTGCGTGGTGCAGGGCCGCAGGCCGGCGCCTTGGATGATTTGGCACAGCCGACTGCCGCTCGCGTGCATCGCCTCCATAGGTGGTTGTGGCTTCTGGTCACTTGGTCTTGGATTGGAGTGAGCAGTGTTGCGCAGAGACTTGGGAGTAGATGGATTGGAGTGGTGGGCGCCTTTATTATATGAGAGTCCAAACTCTGTTGCATTCACATCGTGCTGGCTCTATTCTGCTTCTCCAATTAATTCCCTTTGCATGTAATTGAGGATGCATCATTGACCGTTCAACGTCTCGGGAACCGCTACCCTCTCCCTCCTTGGCATTCAAGCACCCATGGACCCGTCGACGACGAGGTGCCTATGGTGACTTCGTAAATTTCAAGATGATAGTGGCGTGCGTGTGTGCGTTCATAGGGGTGAGTGTATGTGCGTGTATATGAGCGCTTGCGTCTGTACTGTGTCAAAAAAACCGTAAATACGTGTCAAAAAGAGACTAGTCAGTATACTCAATATTGTGCACCTCGGAGAGGAAAACGATAGAACTTGTACGTATTTATTTACGGTGCAGATTCACTCATTTTGCTCCATATGTACTCCGTCTCGGTGTAGTCTAGTCACTTGTTGAAATCTCTAGAAGGGCAAATACTCTTTTCTGGTTTACAGGGCTATACTAGCAAGTACTTGTAGTACAATAGTGGGCTCACATAGCAATTTTGTCTCATGCAACGTTCGGTTTGCGCTTGGCTCTTCGCCTCTTCGAGAAGACGAACAATGATGTTACTACTACTGCTTCTACTGTGTCGAATTCACTGCTGCATGTCCGTCCACCGCGAGCGGGACGGATAGCTTGTTGTAGAAGTATACTACTACTAAGCAAAATCATGTCCTCGTTTGCAAGGAACCGCGCGCATGGGAGAGGGAGAAGGCGTGTAGTAAAATCAAGCTTCTCCTCGTTGTACGAGTTGACGCGACACATCATAGCACTGGCCCCACATGCTTGCCTCTAAACTTGGCTGAAAGACCCGCAGTGTACAATATATTTGCTGCAACCTCTAACATTTACCCACCACAAATTAAAATATATGTGGCCGTATGCATCGTTCTGATGCAGGGCCGAGGAGTCCCCCCTTTTCAAAAAAAAAACAAATTAAAATATATATTCCTGTCTTGACCAGATGAGCATGCAAACTACAATCACCAGGGTGATAGGTAGGGCCAGAAGACTATTTTAATTTTTTTAAACTTCGAGACGGCCACATAGCATGGACCCGACCAGAACGATTTTAAGCTTACATGCACGGGACTACTCTACACATGAAACTGCCACACGAGCGTCCGGGCTGCACTTGGCTCTTCGCCTCTTCGGGAAGTCGAACAATGATGGAGTACTACTGCACTGGAGGAGTACTATAGTACGTTTCTGGCCATCTGACACCGATAGAACTGCTGCATGTCCACCGCGTGCGGGAGGGAGAGCATGTAGCGAAAGGTTCTCCTAGTCTTGCCAGCCACCACGCTCATGGGCGAGGGAGGGACGCTCCTGCCTTTGCGTGTATGACATGTGGGCCCGACAGGTGGGTGGCCAACCTGTCATATAGCCAAAGGCAGGTGCAGTTAAGTCCGCGAGGGAGAGGATAATCAAGCTTCTCGTTGATGTACGAGTTGACGCGACACATCAAAGCACTGCACTCGATATATTTCAATAATTTGTGGTTACCGATGCATTAATTACAACGCATGCATGCATGCCGTGATTCTCCTTTTGATACTTGCATGTGTTGATTTAACGCACCTTGAAGTAGTACTCCCTCCGATTCCTTTTACTTTGCGTATAACTTTTTTTTGTTTTTCTCAGATTAGTCTGCGCGTCCGCGTTGGTTTCCATCTGTGCCCCCGCTCGATTAGTTCTGCCCCCGTTAATCGCGCCAGTTTCCAAAGCAGAAAATGGCTACAGGCAAACGCATGCAGCACCGGATGCGGCTTGACCGCTTGGGGAAGCCAACTCAAGCGAAAAGGAAGGAGGACCAGCCAACCATTGCAAGCGCTACTGTCGATATTTATGCAGCTTACTCATGCGCAGGGGCAAATTTGTCCAGAAAACTCAAACTACTGCCTTCCTTGGTATGCGGGAGGACCGTTATGCGCAGAGTATAAAATATGTGACAGTAAAGCTTCGTAATGCCCTGGCCCAAGCGAGAGATGGTTGTGCACGAGGAGGCGAGATCATGCAGATGGAACAGGAACCGACGAGGCAGCTCACTGCTACCTCTTGAGCACTGTGTTGGATTTCCCCGAAGAGGAGAGGATGATGAAGTAAAGTAGCGTAAGTATTTCCCTCAGTTTTCGAGAACCAAGGTATCAATCCAGTAGGAGACCATGCACAAGTCCCTCGTACCTACACAAAACGATAGCAACTCGCAACCAACGCTTAGGGGTTGTCAATCCCTTCACAGTCACTTACGAGAGTGAGATATGATAGAGATAATATTTTTGGTATTTTTGATAGATAGATGCTAAGTAAAAAGTAAAAGGCAAAGTAAAACAAAGCAAGTAAATAAAGTGATATAGATTGATATGATGAGAATAGACCCGGGGGCCATAGGTTTCACTAGTGGCTTCTCTCAAGAGCATAAGTATTCTACGATGGTGAACAAATTACTGTTGAGCAATTGACAGAATTGAGCATAGTTATGAGTATATCTAGGCGATGATCATGTATATAGCCATCACGTCCAAAACAAGTAGATCGAAACGATTCTGCATCTACTACTATTACTCCACTCATCGACCGCTATCCAGCATGCATCTAGAGTATTAAGTAAAAACAGAGTAACGCCGTAAGCAAGATGACATGATGTAGAGGGATAAATTCATGCAATATGATAAAAAACCCCATCTTGTTATCCTCGATGGCAACAATACAATATGTGCCTTGCAACTCTTTCTGTCACTGAGTAAGGACACCGCAAGATTCAACCCAAAGCTAAGCACTTCTCCATTGCAAGAACTACCAATCTAGTTGGCCAAACCAAAAAAGATAATTCGAAGAGACTTGCAAAGATAACTCAATCATACATAAAAGAATTCAGAGAAGAATCAAATATTTTCCAAAGATAATACTGGATCATAAACCCACAATTCATCGGTCTCAACAAACACACCGCAAAAAGAAGATTACATCGAATAGATCTCCACGAGAGAGGGGGAGAACATTGTATTGAGATCCAAAAAGAGAGAAGAAGCCATCTAGCTACTAGCTATGGACCCGAAGGTCTGAAGTAAACTACTCACACTTCATTGGAGGGGCTATGGTGATGATGTAGAAGTCCTCTGTGGTGGATGCCCCCTCCGATCGGAGCTCCGGAACAGGCCCCAAGATGGGATCTCGTGGATACAAAAGGTTGCGGCGGTGGAATTAGTTTTTTGGCTCCTCATCTAATCATTCGGGGATACGTAGGTATATATAGGAGGAAGGAGTACGTTGGTGGAGCTCCGAGGGGCCCACGAGGTAGGGGACGCGCCCAGGGGGGCGCGCCCTCCACCCTCGTGACCGCTTCTGGCACTTCTTGGAGTAGGGTCCAAGTCTCCTGGATCACGTTCGGTTGGAAAATCACGATCCCGAAGATTTCATTCCGTTTGGGCTCCGTTTGATATTCTGTTTCTTCGAAATACTGAAAAAGGCAAAAAACAGCAATTCTGGGCTGGGCCTCCGGTTAATAGGTTAGTCCCAAAAGTAATATAAAAGTGGAAAATAAAGCCCAATATAGTCCAAAACAGTGGATAAAGTAGCATGGAGCAATCAAAAATTATAGATACGTTGGAGACGTATCACTCACTAAGGTCTCCATGGACCTCACCGTGCGCCACTGCACCTTGTGCCTCCGCCCCTTGACGCCTCCAGTGTATGAGGTTCGAATACACCTCGTCCGTTCGGCTGATTGAGCAAGGTGCAGGTTTCTTGATTGATGTGATGTTCGATTGATTTCTGCAGTGCAAGGGAGGGCACCTGGCCTGCGTGGACTGCCACGTCGAGCACCCCGGGAACCAGCGGCAGTGCCAGAAGTGCGAGCGCGGTGGTGGCTTCGACGTGCGGAGCACGGCGGTGGAACATGTCGTTTCGTCGCTGAGGGTGGTGTGCCCGCATGAAGGCTGTGGGCTCTATGTCATTTACCACAAGCTCGCCGATCACCAGAGTGTGTGTCCGCTCGCGCCCTGCAAATGCCCCGTGCCCGTCTGCGGCTACGAAGGCCCGCCGCCGGCGCTCTACCACCACATCAGCAACGCGCATCCCATTCCCGTGCACAGGATCCAGTACGGCAAGGTGCTCCAGCTGCAAGTGCCACTGTCGGAGCCATGGCTCTTGCTGTTCGCGGAGGAGGATGGCCGCGCGTTTTTCTTGGTCGGCAGCGTGGACGACATCGGCGCGCCTATCGCCGTGTCGGTGGTCTGCATCAGAGCGGGGGCGTCCCCACTGCCGCACTATGTGGCCAAGCTGTGGGCGAACGGACCGCCGAGGGATCCCAAAGGCACGACCGACGCCGTCAAGGTGGAAATGGAGGTGACAAGCAGCAAGGATCCCGGCGATGTCGACGTGCAGGAGCTGCCCTTCTTCACAGTTCCGCCCAAGCTGCTGGCGGGGCTAAGCTGGTGTCCCTCCACATTCAGATTGACAAGCTCACATCCTAAATGTTTCTACAGTGCCTTTTGTTTATGTTAGTAATATGCTTATATAGGGATTACCTCGGTCTACTTTAGCTTAAGAAATGGTGGGTTTTGGTGGCGATGCAGCAATTACTTCGACATCAAATCAGTAATTTCCAACAGTCGAACGGATATTTTGTGTCTGTTGGATATAAAGTTCCTTTGGGTAAGAAGTACTAGATAAAAGGAGATGTATGTAGACGTATTTTAGTTTTAGATACGTCCCTTTTTATCCATTTTGATGACAAGCACTCCCTCCGTTCCACAATACATGCCTTCCATTTGTCAAAATATAGATATATCTAGACATGTTTTAGTCTATAGGTACATCCATGATAGAGCCAGTCGGATGGTTGAGAACACTACAATTCTTAGCTACAGATGCGTGTGTGACTCCCAGATGCAGAAGCCGGGGGTCATCATCCTCCTTTTCCAGAAAAAACAGACTCGTGTGTGAGAGGACGAGTGCGTGTGTGCACCTCTTCTCTTCCTGTATAATGTACTAAACTGAGAGTACAAGTTTTTGTGGGTGGCACGACGGTGCGTGCGATAAGTCCCGAGAGATAGGTTTAATGCGTCTACAAAAAGACTAGCCTATAGCTTGCCATGCGGCTATTCCTGTCGAACGCCCCATTAACTGTAAGATATGTATATGATGGTGCAAGTTATTGCACATACACAGTAGAAAAAGTATACCATGACTAAGAACACGTGCCCACGTAACGCCATCCGGGAATAGTACCGCACTTCGAAACTAGAACCATAAAAAAAATTTGAGCTTGCGTCTCGTCACATTCCAAAATACTCCATGCTATATTGAATCACAAACCTGTTCACACCGATCACAACCTAAACGGTTTCCCACTTAGGAGCGTATTAGTACTCGGTTATAAATACTAGTATGCCAGGATGACTGCACATTCCTCCTCAACTCCTCATCCACAAAAACAAACAAGTCATTCAGCATCCTTCCCTTGCGTCTGCCATGGCCAGCGTGAGTTCTAGGTCGAGAGATTGCCACCAGGGAGAGGCGAGTATGGATGCGGAAGCACGAGAGATGTCCCGCCTCGCTGCGAAAACAGCCGACATGTCCCGCCGCGCGGAAGTAGCAGCACAGAGGTCCCGCCACGCTGCTGAAGCAGCACGGAGGTCCCGCCGCACCGTCGATGCAGCAGACTGGTCTGGCCGCGCCGCGGAAGCAGCAGAGATGTCCCGCCGCGCCGCGAATGCAGCAGAGATGTCCCGTCGCACCGCGGCTGCCTTGGAAAATTTCTCGCGGGCAGGCGACGACTGTTACAGGCGCATGCATGCGATCATCCATAGCCAGATGGATCAGATCTCCAGCTGGGCGAGGTTGAAGGACGACATGAAAGCCTCGTTTGAATAGGCTACCAGCGTTATCCGGCAACTAAGGGAGGGCAATGAGAGGCTCCGGGCCGAGCGCGACCTGCTGAGGGCGAAGATCGTCCGAAGTGCAGACCAGCAGGAGGAGACCAGTGCCTTGTTGAAGAGGACCGGCGTCATCATCAAGAAACTTATGGACGAGAATGACATGCTCCGCATCGAGCGCCAAAGGCTGGTGGTGGAATCCGTGGATGTTCTCAAGCAGCATCTTGAGGACAAGAAAGAGCTCATCGCCGCTCACCGAGGAGACTAGTTCCCGCGGCCTGCAGCAACGCATCAAGAAAGTAGAGATCAGCGAGCTAGATCCTTGTCTTCCTTCTTCTTTTTCCCTTGTGTATTTCGGGCGTAGCCGCATGTGGCTTTTTTAATTATCTTTCTAATTATGTAAGACAATTAATCGTCCTTATATATTCATCAGTCTTGCTATAAGTCGCAGTAGATGCTATATAGGTCCGTCGGATCTTACATCAAGATCCGTGCTTTCAAATTTTATTTTTTTCTCTCTTAAATCTCAGTCGAGTGAGATGTAGCCACGCCATTAAACAGAGGCTCGGGCGCCATTAATGGAGACCTTGGGAGAGAGGTAGACGGTAGATGGAGGTTAAAGGGCTCTCCTCCTGATAAGCATGTGCAGGGGTCTAATCGCACGCCTCTCGTACTCAAATAGCTACCCTGCATGGCGCCTCCTAGCTAATAGAAAATGGGGATGCGTGGCGGCACGTAAATGGTAGTAAATAGAACGCCCACGGTTTCAATAATACTTCTGTTTCCAATTATAACGTGACAACACTTGTTCCAAAATGACTTTGTTGATTGTTAATGTGTGCGCCTTCGCAAATCGGACATGGCACCAAGCCAAGTTTTGTTATTTTCATGCGTGTTTTGGATTTACAGGAATTAAAAAACTAAGTTTCTCAATGTTTCCAGCCCAGCCATGACGCCCAGAATTTTGAATTTCATTCCCATTGCTTGCATGGAATCTAGAAATTTACCCGAGGACACACATTTATTTTTCAACCAACTTTGGTGCACTGGAACATGTGCTTGTAGTTCAAATTTGAATTATGCACACAAAAGTGACGCGTTCCCTCTCAGAACCACGAGCCTTCTTGAGAGAAGCTCCGATTTGCAAGAAGCTTATACCCAAATTTGTTCCTATTCGGCCAATTTTTTTTACCACCGCATGGTACTACCATGACATGACACCATGCCAAGTATCATGATTTTAAAACCAAGTTTCTCAATGTTCTTGACCGAGCCACGATGCCCAGATGTTTGAATTTTATCCTCATTTTTTGCATGGGACCTAGAAATTCACTTGAGGACACAAATGTGATTTTTCAACCAACTTTGGTGCACGGGAGCATGTGCTTGTAGTTCAAATTTGAAATATGCACATTAAATGACCAAAAACTCAATTAATGTGTAAAAAAGGCCAAACGAAGCTGGAATGATTTCCAAAATTTAACAGGGCACTCATGTAGTTCTATGTTGCCTTTGTAAATAAACTCAAGGGGGACAACGTATATCGTTTCGCACTCAAAGGTGGCACGTTCCCTCTCAGAACCATGAGCCTTCTTGAGAGAAGCTTCGATTTGCAAGAAGATTATACCAAAATCGGTTCCTATTCGGCCAATTCTTTTACCACCACATGGTAGTACCATGACATGACACCCATGCCAAGATTCATGATTTTCATACGTGTTTTGCATTTACAGGAATTTAAAAACCAAGTTTCTCAATGTTCTCGGCCGAGCCACGATGCCCAGATGTTTGAATTTTATTCTCATTTCTTGCATGGGACCTAGAAATTCACCCGAGGACACAAATGTGATTTTTCAACCAACTTTGGTGCACGAGAGCATGTGCTTGTAGTTCAAATTTGACTTATGCACATTAAATGACCAGAAACTCAATTAATGTATAAAAAACGACAAACGAACCCGGAATAATTCCCAAATTTAACAGGGCACTCATGTAGTTCTATGTTGCCTTTGTTAAGAAACTCAAAGGTGGGGGGCAGCGCATATCATTTCACACTCAAGGGTGGCACGTTCCCTCTTAGAACCACGAGCTTCCAAATCAGCCCAATTTTTTACCACAACATGTTTGTGCCATGACATGACACCATGCCAAGTTTCTTGATTTCCAGAAGAGTTTTGGATTTACATGAATTTAAAATCTAAGTTTCTCGATGTTCTCGGCCGAGTCACGACGCCCAGATGTTTGAATTTCATTATCATTTCTTCCATGGGACCTAGAAATTCAACCAAGGACACACATGTGATTTTTCAACCAACTTTGGTGCACCGGAGCATGTGCATGCAGTTCATATTTAGATTATGCACTTTAAAAGTCCAGAAACTCAATTAATGTATAAAAAGGCCAAATGAACCCGAAATAATTCCAAAATTTAACAGGGCGCTCATATAGTTCTATGTTGCCTCTGTAAAGAAAATCAAGGGGAGGCAGCGTATATCGTTTCGCACACAAAGGTGACACGTTCCCTCTCGGAACCACGAGGCTTGTTGAGAGAATCTCCGGTTTTGCAAGAAGCTTATACCAAAACTTGTCCCAATTCAGCCAAAAATTATACATATGAAAACACGGTTTAGATTATCCCGAACATCTCGCTACCTAGACCAATAATGTACTATGATTTGAATTCAACATAAAATGGATACAAATATTTGAATTGGAGAGCGTATGGTACATGTAGTTCATAGTGAAATATGATTACTGCTATCTGCATGTTTTTTGTTATCAAGATAATATTTAAGTTATTGTATAACTTGACAACAATCGTATTCAGATAAGGAAAATTGATTCAAATTTAGTCCATATAGTAGACGACAATATATATGTTCACATGGTGGAGTAAAATGTTCATATATGATGGAAGATCAAAATGTACGACTACATCAATTATAAACCGCAAGGTCACCTAACGATATATTCGAATTCAACATAACGTGGATTCAATAATTGAAATTCAAGATCATGGCATTTGTAATCATATAAGAAGGGACATTACTCTTTCTTTGGCGGGAATTGATTTGTTTTTTGTTGTTGTTGAGGGAAGTGCGAATCGATTTGGTACTGTGCAGGGTAATCTTGTTCTCCCGATTTTTTTACATTTTTCTTGTAGTTTTTTCAATGGCATCTATAGCAATATAGTAAAAGGGGACATGACTCTCTTGTGTCTTGTATGAATTGTTTTTTTACATGTTAAATTTGTTCTGCCGAACAAGGAATCCGCACCTTGTTATCCCAAAATTTTCAAGCTCGAGTATCTTTTATCTCACCTGCTTTGGAACTCCCGCTTCTTCAACCCGTGTCGCGCCTTGTTATCTCGAAATTTTGACGCGCGCGAGAACTCGCTCCTCATCTGAAATCGCTCCCGCAGCCCAGACACGCGAAATCCCCCTTCTACCCCTCAGCCGGAAATGAAGCTCCACGTCGCAGTGTCAAAACCGGTGGGGGTACGCTGGTAACTTACCCTACATTTCGGACAAGCGCGTCCCTAAGCTTGGCTCCCCCTCCACCCCCCTCCCCCCATTCGTACACCAAGGCCGCCAAAACCCGCGAAACCCCACGCTCCTCCATCGGCCTCCCGACGGCCGCCCAGCCGGAGACTCTTCCCCGAATATGTCGTCGGCCGCAACGGCTCACCGTCCCTCATCCACTGCACCGAATGAGGATCCGTTGTCGATCTCGTCATCCCGCTGGATCAGCCGCCCCGTCCTCCACCTCCAAGCAGCTACCCCGATGTTCGCCTCGTCTATCACGCCATCTCAATCCCCATAGCGTTGTCTTGACCTGCCCCACCGGAACTGCAGCACCCTCACCAATTCCTCCAATGAAGCCGAGGCCAACTCGGCGCCACCAAGTAGGTTCTGCACTCACCGCTGCATTTTATCTTTTACTCGATCTCACGGGGCTGCCGGTGCTCGATACCGAGCAGACATGGTGGGTCTCCATTGACGGCGGCGTCACCGGCCACATCATCCACGGTGTCTCTCCCCCATGTCGTTGCTTCCTCGGGGGCGACTTCCACAACGACATTAGCTGCAGCTGCTCCGGTTCTCGCTCGCGCTGCGGCTCTGTTCTTGCTGTCGGTTGCGCTGCTGCACTGCTCCTGCTTTCGTTTGTGCTGCTGCTCTGCTCTTGCTCTCGCTTGCGCTGCTACTGCTGCACGACCTCCAGCAGCTACAGGAGTTGCTGCTTTAGCACTCGCTCGCGGTGCTACTGCACGACTTCCTCTCTACTAGTGCGTTCCCTGCTCGAGTGTCTACTGATTTAGATCACTGCTTCTCTGCTACTACTGCTCGAACGCCCTAAACATCTATTGCAATGCTCTGTTACTAGTTCAATCAGTTTCAACAGTAAAAGTCAGTTTCAACTGTGAAGTTCATTTTCTTCAGTTAAGTTCAGAGTGAATAGTACTTACATCATCTGTCGGAGTGGCCGTGGCGCGGCTGATGCGTTTTACATCTAGCACTTTTTGGTGATGTATTTAACATCATCTATTGCAGATGATATTAGGGTCCCACTTCAGATTAACATTGTATGTCTTGTCATGCTTCAGCCTCGTAGCCGTACACCTTAGCGGAGCTGCTCCAACAACGGAACCGTCCATCACAGCGGAGCAGTACCCTCGGTGCGGTTTCTAGAGGCCTCGAATCTTCTTCCCCGCCTCCGACGGTCACACCAGCATCATCACCATCCTCCACGTCCAACCCAATGATGCTGAGGTCCACAAGGCTATGCCAAAGATGTTGTACACTCATCGCATCACTTTGTTTCTGCATTCCTCTGTTCTTCCAATTCATGTGAGCTAAACACCCAGGTTGACTGAAATCCTATGTTTCCAAATGCTCTGTTTTGCACGTGCATTCCTATCATATTCCTGTGTTTTCCTGTCCCTGCGTTTATAGAATCCTCCAATTCTAAGGAGCCCTTACAGATTTACTTCATTTTCAGATAGGCGTTAAAGAAAACTTTGTGTGTTATGTCCTGCTCCTACCGTGCCGTCATCCACCCCACCTGAGGTGCACCATCGACAGAAGCATTCACTGCAGCAGAGATCCCCCCTGCAAACTTTCTTTCGCTGCCTCAGATCATCTTCCCCGTTGTCGGCAGCCACGCCAACTGCATTACCATAATCGACTGAGCAGATGAACCTGAGGACTACACAGTTCCGGAAGAGAGGTCGCAGTCTTTCGTGTTTGCTTACGTTATACATCGGTTATTATTACCTGCTACTTTATCATTCAATCTTGAGTTTTGAATTGCTCATGGGTCTCATATCGAGCTAGCAACGAATAGTATCCGTCTACTATCTGGTTCATCTGGGGTCTTCTATGTGGTTCATGTCGGGTGGGCAACAAACAATAGATGATCTAACTATGTAGTCCTCAGGTTCATCTCCTCAGTCGATGATGGTAATGTAGTGGATGTAGATTATAGATGAACCTGCTCAGTCGATGATGGTAATGAAGTGGAGAACCTCAGGTTTTAAACTGAAGCTATAATCTACCTGCTATCATTAGTTTTGGATCCATCCACTCGTTTGGTACCATCAGTCTTGATTTTTGCATGCACCCCTTAGGCCTTACAAAATCTAACTTTTTTTTATTATGCATGTCAAATATTGTACACAATCGTACTAAACATTTAGAGAAAAAGAGAAGACCGTTGTGTGCGAATATAATGTCATGTAGAAGCTGCTCCATGGTGGGCGAAGTGCCCCCCCTCCTGCATTTCCAGATTGTATTCCAGAGGAAGATAACTGTTCAGATGGAGATTCAGAAGGAGCCGACCACGCCTGTTTACCACCTAAGGTGTTTGCTCTAACCTGGCATGCTGATGTTGGTCATATCATGCATATGGCGCCTTGCATTGCTTACATTATACATCTTATATGTCATCAACTTAGTTTAGATTTGCTTTGTGTGAATGCCACATGTTTGGTTTCTATATCATACTCCCACCATTCCTAAATATTTTTCTTTTTAGAGATTTCAACAAGTGACTACATACGGAACAAAATGAGTGAATCTACACTCTAAAATATGTCTATATACATCCGTATGTGGTAGTCCATTTGAAATATCTAAAAAGACAAATATTTAGGAACGGAGGGAGTATATGGGAATTATGCAATGCCATCTTCTTTAGCCAGTCATCATATACGTGAATCATGCAATGCCATCCTGTTTAGCCAGTCATCGTATATGTGAATTGTATCGTGCCATATTTTTTCGATAATGTGTTCCATTTGTCAACAATGTTTATACATTCATCTACTCTTCCTGTGCATCAGCCATTTGAGTCGGTCATGGGAAAATCTAGAGTGAAAACAAGGTTTTCTGAGCAGTCGGTGCTACCTGTCGATGTAGATTTCTTGCTGGTTACAGATAGCTCCTCAGAGGAGGATTCAGAGAGAGATGACCAGTCGTATTCCCCCGCCCCCGAGGTGCATGCTCTAACTTGGCTGGGTTATATTGCTCATATCATGCATATGGTGTCTTGCATTGCCATGCCATCTGCTTAGATTAGACATGCTTTGTGTGAATGCCTCCTGTTTGCTTTCTATATCAGATATGTGAATTATGCAATGCCATGTTTTTTAGCCAGTTATCATATATGTGAATTATGCACCGCCATGGAGCCAGGCATCATATATATGAATTATCTCATGCCATATTTTTTTCATTACGTATTCCATTTGTCGACAATCTGTGTATATTGAACTACTCTTCATGTGTATCAGCCATTTGAGCCGGTTATGGAAAAATCTGGAGTGAAAACAAGGTCTTCGGAGCAGGCAATGGTACCTGTTGAAGCATATATCTCGATGGTTACAGGGAGCTCCTCAGAGGAGGATTCAGAGACAGATGACCAGTCCTATATCCCACCTGAGGTGTATGCTCTAAGTTGCAATGTTTATATTTCTCATATGATGCATATGGTGTCTTGCATTGCTTAGTTTAGACATCATATGCACGATATTGAATTCTATCTGCTTAGTGTAGAGATCATACATGTGAGTGCCAGCTGCTTAGTATATGAATCAATTATGTCAATTATATCATGCCATCCTTTATACTTAGATAACATGTATGTGAATTATTTCATCCCAACATATTTTAGAAAGACATCATATAGTTTTGTCATGTCATCCTGTTTAGGTACTCATCATATGTTGAATTATGCCATTATATCTTGTTAAGTTATCCATCATATATCTAAAACTGTGTCATGCTATCCTGTTTAGTTAGGCATCATATATGTGAAATTGTGTCATGCTGTCTTGTTTGGTTAGACAACATATATGTGAATTACCACATATATATATATCATACAATGTCTGTACGTTCAATTTCTTTTCTTGTTTATCAGCCATTTGAATTGGAGGGGGTGATGGCAGTATCTTAGGGAGCAAAAACCCGTTCTTCACAAAAGACAGTGCTACCCGTCGATGCAGATATAACCATGGTTGTACTGGCCCACAAACTAGCCCCGCCACACATAATTGAGACTCTTACAGATTGCACAGTTACACCGTTGGGCAGAGAACCAGCTACAACCCATCTAACCGCAACCCTAGCGGATAGTAACCCACTTATAGCTGACAAAGCACCATGTCCACCACAGAGTACCCCCACACGAGCAGTTTGTAAAGCTACTACAGTGCCCAAAGCACGAAGACCACCACAGCTAACTCAAACTCCACGTGTAAAGCAGAAGAGCAACTGTTCTCAGGTCAGATTACGTAGCTATGGTCCATACTTCTTTGCTGTTGCATCACTGTATTTACTCATACCAACTACTTTCAAATTTGAAGGATCCAATTGAAACTCCAATGGCACAACATGTATGTTTTAAACCTATTTCTTTAAATGGATTGTTGTTCTAACTTCTTGCTCTATGTTGATTTCAGTTTAAGTTCTATAAACAGTTATGTTCTCATGTGATGCACATTACAAGTGCTGCCAATGTTGTGTAGTTTCTCACATTTATATTCTGTCTATGCTGCTGTGTCTTAAAAATATATGAGTTGAACTGTGTCTCTATCTTGATTAGGGAACATAAACTAGAATGATATGGACAATACAGTGACCATAGTACATAGATATATGTTTGTTTCATGCTGTTATCCTGTCCACCTTACTACTGAACTCGTTTACCAAAATGAGTTTCGTATACTACAAGCTAAACCTGTGATGTGTCTTCTTGCTTCTCTTGTAGTGTGCAAACAGAATATTGGAGAAGAGCACCCCAATATGCAATGCTAGAGAAAGTAATGCAGATAAGGTTCAAGATAGTGAGACAACCCTGTTGGTCTCCAAGAAAGGTGATAAAAACGATCTTGTAGACAGTGAGAAAACCCCACAGTCCTGCGTTGATGTAGTGTTTGAGTTACTGGCCAGTACCGCTGGCACAAGCTCTTTGAACTCGCTGCCTGAATCACTTCGGCTTCTTCAGTCTCAGCTACAAGTGGAAAGGCATCAGTCAGCTGTGCTGCGGCAAGAAGCCGAAGGACTGAGGAAGTCCCTGTAGAATTCAGATGCATACTTTCTTGTGCAACAGCAAGCGCTGGAGGATTTAAGTGCCAAACAAGAGAAAGTTAATTAGCTTGCTAAGCATCTTGCCAGCATTATGGGTACCCAGGATATTGTTTCTTGAACTCTTCTGAAGTGGTTTCAGTTCCGGACTTGTTTTGCTACGGTGTTTATATGCTTCTTTGTTCCCTATATTTGCACTGGTGGTGAACTTTGATGCCCAGTGGATGTAATATGTGTAATAGCCGTGATAGCCTAGCATAAGTTGCTTGCTTATTTATTTCCTTGTTGTCTTGTTTATTTGTTTGCTTGTAATCAGTGCAGTTCTTTTTCCGCGGTTTGCTAGTGGCTGCAATAACCTATTTTTTAAAACTAGGCCATAATAACCATGGGCTAATATTTACTGTAGTGACACTAGGCCTCCTACGGGCCGTAGAAACAGTGGGCCTTCTACGGCCGTAGAAACAGTAAGCCTTCTACGGGTCGTAGAAACAATGGGCCTTCTACAGGCCATAGAAACAATGGGCCTTCTATGGGCCGTAGAAACAATGGACCTTCTACGAGCCGTATCATCAATGGGCCTTATACGGGCCGTATGATCGATTGGCCAAACATGGACCAATAACAGGCCGCATTATGGCCATAAACGGGCTAGAGTTGGAATCGTCCATTCATGGGTCGACCATACGGGCCATCGTTAATAGGCCGTATTTGATGACGCTATGAAAATGGCCCAACGTATTAACAGACCACAAATGGGCCGGCTGTAACCACGGGCTGAATTTGGCCCACGAGCACAAAATGACAGTAACGGGCCATAAGTAAACGCATGTTAGAAATGAGCCCAAGAATAAATGGGCTCCGAGAAGGCCGAAAGATAGCATGGGCTGGAAACGGCCCAATGGAATGACGGGCCGTTAATGGGTATAAAGTGATACACTGTTCATTACGGGCCAGTTTCACCACGGGCCGTTAATGGGTGTAAAGTAATACACTGTTCATTACAGGCCAGTTTCACCACGGGCCGTTAATAGGCCAAGAGTTACATAGGGCCTCATATGGGCCAAAAGACGTCATGGGCCATACATGGGCCAGAAGTGAAAACGGCCTGGAATCATATTGGATGGCCCAGATGACGCTACTGGACCTAATTCGGATAGGGCGTAATGGGCCTTGGGTTAGCGGGCTGTAAATGGGCTATATGCGAACAGGCCGTTAACAGGCTTTACATGGGCCGGTCCGCCATCTTTTGACCAAGACAAACGGGCCGGCCTTTTCACAGGAATGGGCCTTTGTTGGGCCGTGCCACGTGTCGACGTATCATACGCGCCTTCTGTCCAAGTGGATGACATCTGTCCCAACAATGAGCCGACACGTGTTTCCTCCAGCCAATGATGATTTTACACGTGGAAAATCCCCATTGGTTGGGGCTGTTAACGGGTTATCAGATCCAAAACCCGACCCGATAGCTTAACGGCGTTCCGTTACGGTGGATGCCACGTGTCGGTCACCCTTGTCGAAAGCACTTCTGTGATGCGCGATTTATCGTCATGGAAGTGGACACTTCCGTGATGATAATTTTGGTAATGTCATGAAACACTTCTACGACAGCACAGGTATGACTATCTTGATTGTTCATAAATTTGTCATGGATGTACATGCATGATAGAAAACGTGACCTACTGTGACAAACACGTATCATCATGGAAGTGTATTTTTTTGTAGTGAGTGGCATTGCTTCAATTTTCCGGCGGCATTCTTAGATTAACAACAACAAAATAGCTGTATGGGACATGCCAGCACCATGTGCGTCCACACGTATAAATGGGTGATGCAGAGTATGAGGCCAAGCAGCATATATGCATTGGTCCCATATTTGTTCTCTTTGAACCTTTTTCATATGTTAGGGCAGCAAATCTAGTCCTCCACAAACTATCCGACCCCCCAGTTTCTTTCCCTTTTTAACAAAGAGATCGGTTCCTTACAGATGTGTGTACTGGGTTACCCCTTTTTCCCTTTTCGACCTACAAAGCAGCTGGATAGCCAGTCTATACTACTTTCCGCCCCTCCTTTTCTTATTGAACCACGTCCTAGACTCTTGCTCCAGCCCACCGCACCCTTCTTTCCTCTTTGAATCAAGACCTAGATTCGACTACAGATCGAAAAAGATCCACATGCAGCTACAGCAACGACGGTTTGAAAGAAACTTATACCTTAGGGTCGTCGGGATGTGGCAAGGCGTGCAGCGGGAGGCCGGATCTTCCCACACTACATACGACAGCAAGGAAGAAGGGGTTGGTGGCCCTCCCGCACAGGCGCTGGGTGAAAGAGAACAGCACAGCCGGCAGTGGATTGCCTCCCTCGCCGAAGGCGATAGAGTGAACGCTGCACCTCCTCCCCTTCCCGGTGCGACGGGATACAGACGCCTCCTTCACCAGCTGTGAGGGGGGAGAGAGAGACAAGAGGCCAATGTTGTCTTGTTTAGATCTGGTGAAGAGAGGGTGAGAGACTGTGAATATAGCAAACCCTAGCAAATGAACGCTGAGCCTCCAGCCTGTAACATATATGTAGTGCGGCGAGCGTGTGGAGAGTGCAAACCCTAGCTAACAAGCGTTGAGGATCCCGCTTATATATATACTACTGTAGTACAGACTGAGCTCCGGTGCCTTCACTGCACCTGCTTTTGGCTGTATGACAGGTGAGACAGCCACATTATGGGCCCACCTGTCATAAACCCAAAGGCAGGTGCACTAAGTCAATGAAGCTATGTCCATATAGTACTCTCGTGTATACGACTAATATATAGTGGAGTGGTTTTCTTATTCTCTCCATAACAATCGTTTTAAATTGTGTAAGTACAAAAAACTCTCTATTTAATGTACAGTTAAGAAAACTAGTACTACTACTTCCGATGAACTAACGATCCACACCCACGCGTCCTAGTCGCACTTCCTGTCCTTCACGTGTGGTACACTACCCTCCCATAAGTGAGCAACCACACATGCGCCAAATTATTGGAAACGTGTGAGAGTGTGTACAAATAAAGAATTTTAATTTCAATTATCGGAATGGTTTGAGAGTATTACAAAGTTTGAATTCAGTCAAATCTAATATGCGGATTAAATAATAATGGAGGGCTACTACGTCCATCCGGGTTTTTAGTCCACACCATTTTTTAAATCAAAGTTAATAGCTGGAAAAATAAAATTACAGGGGAGCTGGAGACAAAGTTGTGAGAAGGCTTAGAAATCAATACAAAACTTATGCTCTTAGTACCAACGTCGATCCTTCTTCGAGGAAACATTTGGTTCATAGCCAATTGTGTGATAAAATTGCACGAACGTGAAAGACGACTGCGTCTCCAACACAACCAAGGTGAACTTACGAAGGATACCATCTTTGTGCGTAACAAGCAAAGAACACTGATGGAAGACAGCTTGTTTTTCATTGAAAATCGATCAGCTTCACTAGCCGACGCAACCATGAGGCGCAACCATGAGCATCAATAGGTCATTGTGGTGATGCATCATCCATTTGGCATCAAGTTTGGGTGAGGCACCTATGAAGTTCGACAAATCCTCACTATGGTCTGTTTCTTCTCAGTAATCAAGCTCGAGGAAGGAAGAACCACGTGGCAGAGGACAGTGAGGCGGAACAACAATGGCCATCCAATTTTGTGCAGTTCCACTAAAATTGAGGAAGACATGCCCGGGTATGGAGACACGCATCGCTGTTTCCAAAAATATAAAAAAGGGTTAGCAACAACATCTCAATTGTCAATAAGAATTAATGAAAAGTACACCAACAAACAGAAGCATCATAATTATCTTGATGGGAACTAAACCAGGATACCCGAGAAAAAAAGCATTTCTTCATTTAACCAGTGATAGTACTACCACCATATGGACAATGACCGCACAACCACCATGTAGTTTTTTCGAAACAACATGTATACCTCCACCGAGGCATAAATCATGACAACTTTTCGAGTGGCATTTCTTCTATAATAGTACTAGTAGGTGACGTTGGACCAGCCGACGAACCCTAGCTACTATGCGTGGGGAGCTGGGGAGTAGTCGCATAGAAGAAAACCCGCACGCAACACCCTGGGGAGCTGGACCAGTTATACCTCAGGTGGGTGCGATTATGTTTAGGCGGGCGGGCGGGATCTGCCGACACGACAGCAACGAACAAGGGCACGGAGGATCTTCATCCGCGCCAGTGCCGGCTCTGAGAGGACGGTGCGCATCGGCTTCCTCTGTCACCAACAGCGCCAACTTCAACGCTGCACCTCCTCACCTCCCGAAGCGGACGGGATTCGGCTGGATCTGTGACCACCGGTGAGGAGAGAGATAGAGTGGACATTGTCATCTTGTTTTGATATGGAGAGGGTGAGAGAGCGAGACTTGAGAAACTCTATCCAACAAGAGACTATAATGGAGTAAAAAAATCTCTCCATAGCAGTGGTTTTAAATAGAATACGCGTGTTCCTGGAAAAAAGAAACGAAAACTGGCGGACAATTTTTTAAGGGTCTGTCTAGGACATATCTAGATGTGACATAGTTATGTCACATCTAAGTTGATGTCCACTCTGTTTGTGGTCTATTTTTTTTCTCCTAGTTTTTTTTGTTTCTTGTTGCTACTCCCTCCGTCCAGGTTTGTAGGGCAGTGTGATTCCCTCAAAAAAAAGGAAGGGCAGCGTGATCTAGGCATGAGTGGAGTGGGCGAAGGGAAAATTTAAACCAGGAAAATAGCCAGTTACGGAGAAAGTTTAGCCCTTAATTCTCGCTGGTAAATCTCGCTAGACACGCCAATTTATTGCCTGACCTTTCCCTTCCTCAACGAGCTGCGCATGCATGCAACAATACTTGGGTTAGTTAATTGCCTTCCGATTTTTTCGACCGGGCTGACCAATAATCAACTAACTAATTGTGCATGCATTGGCCTAACACATACCGCGGGTCATTATTTTTGATTAACACGACATTTAAAAATGGGTGCACGGGGAGCTAGAACAAGAGACTGTAAAACGAGGATGGTTTAACTACCTATATGCGACTAAAACTTTTGGAAAAAATGGACTCTCTTAGACGCCCCACACACCTGGACGGAGGGAGTACATTATATACTTGTGGGAGCTTAGATGTGATATCCTTAAATAACATCTAGATGTAAATTAGACAAACTGATTTTCGAACGTACCAAGAAAGAAAACTCGATCAAAAACACGCCCCCGCTTCCAGGTCGTGAGAGTCGTCGCGCACACACACATAGACATAGACATGCATATCCGTGTTTACATAAAAATCCATTTCCATCTCCATTTCCAATCATATTTGTGCAACTGGCACATTATTTATGTTGTTAATTATATACACAGCAATATTAACATACAACATCTCTTGTTTGCGCACATCTGGACCGTTGCCACGGCCGGTCCTGACCAACCCGAACCCTCTTCATCACCCGCGCGTGCTTCCCGCCTGAAACAGTCAGTGCCGCATTCATGCCCGGCCAGAGCGAACGCGACCTCTCACTAGCGCAGGCATTGAAGCGGCGCGCTGGCCGAGAGAGCGTCACCCGCGCCGCTTCCGGGTGCACGCGGCTACTCCGCGTTCAAAGGTCGCAATAGCCGGCTAGAACATGCATGTAAAAAGTTCTTGGGAGTCCGTGCTACAGCTAGCTGTCCTCCCCCAACTCGTCAATCTCTTCCAGTAGTGCTAGTACTCCATGGCGCGGTCCATCGACAAGCAGGCGGGAAAGTTACCGTATACTACTCGGTTTGCGGTGGGTGGCATGCCGAGCGACCGTGTGGGGTCGAGCCGTGGAGGAGGGTGAGACACGAACACGACAGACGTGATTTCAATGTTGGTTTTGCTCGATGGCGCGATCCAACGAAACGAAACGTTGGTTTCTCTCCGTTTCCATTTTTCTTCGGAAAAACGGAAACTTTCCACTCCATTTTCATTCCTATTCCAAGGTTGCCCCGTTACAACATTCCAACAAATACAAAGGCAAACTAACACACATGCTGATGCATCTCAATGATTCACAGATCATAGCCAATATTTACTTCACAACTAAAGAAAAAAGTTCTGAGAGCGTGTACGAAAGAAAAACTACTAATGAGGTCACTATGACTTAAACCCTAAACCCTAAACATGATTTAATTTCCTGGCCAGGTAGAACCTGTCGAAGGAAAGACGGCTGGCACCCTCGGATCATACGATGCTTTTGTACAGTTCCACTAAAATCGACCTGAGCATCCCTGATGGCAAAGACATTGAAGAAGTGTGATTAGAATAATAGTACTGGCACTAGTTCGAGACATAAACTCATCACAAGTAGAAGCCGGTAGAAGTAGATAAAGATCAACATGGAGATGGAGCTACGGCAGTGGAGCAAGCCGGCTCCAAAAGCAAGATGGACTATACCTGGGATGTCGGGCTGTAGCTCGAAGGGCGGTTGGGACACGACATCGGCCCATACCGCGGTGACCCCCGATTGGGATGCACCGACTGTGGGTTTTCTCCCTCGCCGATGTTGACCGCATCTACACAGAACATTGTTCCCTTCCCCCAGCTGCGGGGTCAGGCCCGTCGTTCTATGCTTGTGAAGAGAGCAACCTAAGCAAGCAAGCTTGTAGCTTAGGCTCCTTCTAGTGTATATATAGTGGTTTTATTTTTCTCTCCATATCAACCATTTTATATTGCGTACGTGTCATTCAAGAGTGAAATGGCGGTTGCTTCTTTCGACTAACTTACTGTGTGATTTGACTGCTCGTTAGTGGCCCCTACACGTACTCCCCCTACGTGTATGCAACAGTCACACGTACAGATGGACACAAAAACGCGCGTGACGCCCTAATGCATGCATGTCCGAGCACACGACGGAACACACACGGTCATGCTCAAGTGCTCAACCTACACGTGCATGCACACACATACTCAGTCAGGGTGAGCTAGTGACTGTATAAACAACGGAAAATATATATATTGAGCGCAATGAGAGTATTATGAAGTCCAACGACTAGTGTCTTGGCTGATCGTCCTAAGAATGCTTATATATGAATAAATCTCTCTCATTTAACCGGAAAGGAGGGAGTATGGACTAGCACTACTTTTTGGTGTGTCCCATCAACTCGCAGAACGAGGAGAAGCTTGCAGGACAAGGTGAAGCTCGCTTACGCCTTTTGACTAATGCAACCTACCCTCGGTGGACATGCATCAGTCCATTCGGTGTCAGATTGTTAGAGGCATACACTATAGTACCCAACATGCGGAGTACCATCATTGTTCGACTTCACGAAGAGGCAAAGGGCCAAGCGCAGTAGTACGAGTAGTACTACTACTAGAACCGCATGGTGGAGCGTCTGTACTCTTATTTTTTTTATCTCTGATAAAGTACACGTTTATTCCGGAGAAGGGCGGAAAACGGCAGCTCAACATGTAATGAATGATATCGATCAACCAACCATGCTCGAATATATCTTGGCCTCCGTGCAAGCCTGCCTGTGTGTTCTCGTTCCTCGTCTCTCTCAAGGAACGGCGGGTTGGCTCTTTGCCGTCAATTGTGATTGGTTTGCTCACGCTCCTGTCCCACATGTCAGTGATATGCCAAGAGGAGGTGCGTTGACCGACTGACCATACGCGTACTTGGTTTTGCACCTTCATGCTACTCCTCCCTCCGTCACAGTTTATCGGGCGCGCTTCATTATGATGCATTTCTCTCAATGCATTTCCAGCACCAGAGCGACTTTAGATGCATTTGGTTTAATGCTCAATTAATTAGGGTGTGGTAACTGCAATCAAGTCCACAATTTTCTCTCCATGTACTCTGTACTACTACGGAGTGGAGTAAGGGCATGCATGTGTGTACCCGGGGTGGAAGCACTGCATGCATGTGTGTACGCATTATTCCCTCTAGTAATAGACGCCGTGCTATAACTACCAATGCTATTTTTCAGGCTGATCGCTAGTCGCCTTGGTCCCACAGATTTTTTTTCTTTTTTCTGAGGCGCGTTGTATAAACTGTGACGGATGGAGTAGTATGAGCGGATTCAAAGAAGAGCGTATTGATGGTTGCTTCTTCAGAGCAACTTACAGTGGGAAAGGTGGGGCTTATGATTGGACTACTCATTACTCACTATTAATGCGGCTCAACAACAGGGCTGAGTCTCCCATGCGGTTGTGCACTACCCCCTCGGTTCTTAAATATACTCCGGAGTATTTGTCTTTCTAGAGATTTCAATGAGTGACTACTCAAATATTTGTCTTTTTAGAGATTTCAAATGGACTGGCACATACGGATGTTTATAGACATATTTTAGAGTGTAGATTCACACATTTTGCTATGTATGTAGTCACTTGTTGAAATCTCTAGAAAGACGAATAGAATATTTAGGAACGGAGGGAGTACACATACGAAGCAAAATGAGTGAATCTACACTCTAAAATATGTCCGTTTGAAATTTGTAAAAAGACAAATATTTAGGAACGAAGGAGTATAATTTTGTGCATGGCACATGGACCAGGATGATGAAGAGGCTTCTGGCAATGGTATCAAGCTTCCATCATTTGTTTACATAATTGACGTACTATACAAATAATTTTCGAGCGACATGAAATTGTACAATGGTGTGAGCTTTCAGCTTTTGTTTCGCGTGTCTTGTCATTGATACTCTTTTGGAAACAATAAAAAACTAACTTCCTTGCTAATGCATGTCAATTATTAGCAGATCAGAGCTAATAATTACATCACAACTGAAAACAGAGTTGTGAGAAGGTGTTAAATTAAAATTGATCCATGCTTTCATTGGCAGCAACGTCCCCTCAGCTCTGTCTAAATCAACAAGGCATGTTGGGGGGAAAAAGTAGCTGTCTGGAGCATGCAACATTCCGATCATTTTGTGCAGTTCCACTAAAATAGAGCTAAGCGTCCCTGTTCCAAAGATATTAAGTGTGATTACAATAATAGAGGACTGCTGATGAAACAATAAACACATAAATAGAAGTCGGTCACCTTTGCAGTCTCTCTTAAGACTAACTAGTTGGAGAGGATTAGTCTCGGAGTTGGATAAGGAGGATAGAGCAAAACCAATCTCCCTTTGTGCAGTCGCACTGAAATGTAGAGACGTTGCTCATGTGACATTTTAGTACAACTGCACAAAACACTCTTAAGAAAAAAGTGATTTGTGCAGTTCACCAAAAGGTCACAATAGCAACAAGGTGAAATGGATAGCCATGTTTGCAAAAAAAGAGGTAGAAAGGAAACAATTACTGGCCAATAACAGTTGATGACACATGCGACGACAAAAAAGAAGCATATTCCTTGTCCTAAGGGAAGATAACAACACAGTTGTGTTTGTCTAAAACGGTGTGAGGACGAGAATGCAATATGGAAAGTACGCCGGACGAGCTACGTTTTGGGCAAAGAACTATGGAAGATCCACATGCAGCGACGTGGGAAGACGGGCAGTGGAGCAAGGCTGGAGGGGATACCTAGAGGTTGTCGGGATGTAACTAGGTGAGCGGCGGCGGGCGGAATCTGCGAGCAGGTGGCGTAGGCCCTGCCGTGCCGGAGCATGGTCAGAGAGAACGGTGTGTACCGCAGATCGGGACGTGCTGCCTCAGCACCGTCGAAGGGAGAAAGGATACACTTCCTCCTTTCCCCCGGCGGACGGGATGCGGTCGGATCAGTGACCAATGGTGATAGGGAGAGAGAGGCCACCGCACTCCCTTTACCCCGGCGGACGGGATGCGGCCGGATCAGTGACCAACGGTGAGAGAAAGAGGCCACTGCAGCCTTGTGTGAGATACTCTGAAGAGCGACAAACCACGCAGGCAGGCTCCATTGTATATAGTGATAGGACTACCTTTTTCTCCATAAAAATCGTTTTATATTCTATGTACGTGCCATTGAGCGCTATAACTTTATTTAAAAATAACAAGGCAACGCGTCAAGTCGAACTTTGTTTCGTGCACGCGTGGTACACAACCTCCCTAGGTAGACAGCTGCTACAGGCGTTCAAATTAGCACATGGGCTGACATTTCATAAAGAAATGAGCTCCACCGTGTACCCGCTCGGGTGTGGCTGGGCACGAAGCGCGAGTATGTGCACGGTGCACCTATTCTCTTCGTGTATACGTACACCACCTACGTGGGGTTGTGTGAGAGAGATACAAACCTAGAGAGATATAGTGTGTG
>NC_041393.1:203839440-203886750 GCF_002162155.2 Triticum dicoccoides
AAATGTAACATATGCAATGTGTGTGAAATAGAGTCCTGGATATAACATATATATAGAGGGGGCGTTCCACGAGAAGGGAGTGGAGGTATCATCGGCTTGAGGTGTCCATAGAATCGAAGAGAGGGATGATGTGTGTGTGTGCGCGCGCGATCGATAAAGAGTGCCATCGAATTTGTGTGTGCCCACGTCAAAGATGTAGAGCGGCTGCCCTACTGGAATGTGAGAGGGGACATGTGCAGTTTGTCTCTATGGAATGGATACCTACCTGCAGCGCTCGACTATCGGTGTGTGGTGGGGGAAGAGGGAGGCCCAAATAACTATACAGGTACAATGGCTGGTGAAAGCACAAGTGCTCCCTAGGTGGTTTTGGTAATTAATGTCAACATATCTCTTGTTGGACTAACACTTTTATCTAGTATATTTCAGACAAGTTCAACATTGGAGTGGCATGGACTAAAGGATGTGGGAACTCCTTCAAGATGCTAAGGACAAAGGATTGGCTCAAGCTTCAAGCTCAAGACTCTTCATTTTACATTTTAGTGATCCGAGATCACATTGAGTCTATAGGAAAAGCCAATACTATCAAGGAGGGATGAGGTGCTGCTTAATGAGCCTCTTGCTTCATGTGCTTAGTGATATGCTCCAAAAACCTCAGCTACTCTCACTTCCACAAATGACCTAAACCCAAAGCCAAAATCGGTCACACCGATTCTTTCTATCCGGCGCCACCGAGTTTGGATGTCTTAGCCACTGCGACAAACCCTAGGAAAATCGGTCCTACTGATAGGGATCTCGGTCTCACCGAGATGGGATTGTAATCTCTATGTGTATGTCCATTATCAAAATCGGTCTTACCGAGTTTGAGCAATCGGTACTACCGATATTACAATGCAAACTCTCTGGTTAACTTATTACCAAAATCGGTCCTACCAAGTTTGAGTAATGATCCCACCGAGTTTGCCTGACCAACTCTCTGGTTAGCTAATTACCAAAATCGGTCTCACCGAGTTTGTGTAATCGGTCTCACCGAGATTACGTTAAGCCCTAACCCTAACCATATCGGTCCTACCGAGTTGCATTTCGGTCCCACCGAAATTCCTAACGATCACATTGTTTGCTAAATCGGTCTGACTGAGTTTATTGACTCGGTCCCACCGAGTTTGGTAAATTGTGTGTAACGGTTAGATTTTGTGTGGAGGCTATATATACCCCTCCACCTCCTCTTCATTCGTGGAGAGAGCCATCAGACTAAACCTACACTTCCAACTTACCATTTCTGAGAGAGAACTACCTACTTATGTGTTGAGGCCAAGATATTCCATTCCTACCATATGAATCTTGATCTCTAGCCTTTCCCAAGTTGCTTTCCACTCAAATCTTCTTTCCACCAGATCCAAATCCTATGAGAGAGAGTTGAGTGTTGGGGAGTCTATCATTTGAGGCACAAGAGCAAGGAGTTCATCATCAATGCACCATTTGTTACTTCTTGGAGAGTGGTGTCTCCTAGATTGGCTATGTGTCACTTGGGAGCCTGTGACAAGATTGTGGAGTTGAACCAAGGAGTTTGTAAGGGCAAGGAGATCGCCTACTTTGTGAAGATCTACCGCTAGTGAGGCAAGTCCTTCGTGGGTGACGGCCATGGTGGGATAGACAAGGTTGCTTCTTCGTGGACCCTTCTTGGGTGGAGCCCTCCATGGACTCGCGCAACCATTACCCTCGTGGGTTGAAGTCTCCATCAACGTGGATGTACGATAGCACCACCTATCGGAACCACGCCAAAAACATCTGTGTCTCCAATTGCGTTTGAATCCTCCAAAATCCTTCCCTTTACATTCTTGCAAGTTGCATGCTTTACTTTCCGCTGCTCATATACTCTTTGCATGCTTGCTTGCTATTTATTGTGAATGTTAAACTTGTGCCTAAACTCCACTTAAACTAAAATTTGCTAAAAACTGCAACTTTGGTACTTAGTGTCTAATCACCCCCCCTCTAGACACCTCTTCTCAAGGTCCTACAAGTGGTATCAGAGCTTTGGTCTGCATTGCCTTGGTTCAATCACCATTGGAGGAAGATGGATGAGTCTACTTTGGGGAGTCTTAGACATAGAGTGCCTATTCTTGATGGAGAGTATTTTCATGAGTGGAAAAATGAGATGCTTGTAATTTTCAATCAATATCATTTGAACAAGTACATTGCTAGTCCTTGTGCACCTTATGTTGATCCTATGCATCCTACCCTTGATGAGTCTATTGACATGATTAGGAATCTTAGAACTGTTAATCTTATCACTAGAGGCTTGCCTAGAAACTTGATTATAAAACTGCCTACTCTTGAGTGTGCCTACACTATATGAAAATTTCTTGAGGAACAATTTCCAGATTATTCTTTGAAAAATCTTGACGAAATTCTCCATAAGTCTATTGCTTTGAGTAAGATGAATACTAGTGATCATAAGTTTGGTGATCGTCTATTTGAGCTTACGAGCCTCATGCGTGCCAAAGGAAATGTTGGTATTATTAGTGATATTATTTCCGAAGCTATAAAAATTCATAGACAAAATCATTGTCAAACTCACTCTAACGAATCACCCTCTATAGGAATTGAGCCACCACATGACGATGTTGAACATGGATACTATGATGAGGATGATGATGATGACTTCGATCTTGATGATGCAATGAGACACTTTGGTCTTATGGCAAATCTTCGGGGATATATGTTAGGAGGAAAGGAATGGGTTCTTGATAGTGGATGTACTGATCACATGATCGGAGATAAAGACATGTTTCGTGAGCTTGCTGATAATGATAGTCCTCGAAAGTATGTCACTTTCGGTGACAACTCAAAGGGTAAGGTGGTTGGCCTCGGTAAGGTGGCCATATCACATGATAGCTCCATACAAAATGTTATGCTCGTTGAATCTCTTGGATACAACATACTTTCAGTATCTAGACTTGCCGACTTTGGTTTCAATGTCTTATTTACTGAAGTTGATTGCCAAGTGTTTCGTCGAGACAATCATAAAATGGTCTTTACCGGTATACGTAAAGGTGATCTTTACATTGTTGATTTCACTAAAAAGGCTCAACCTAAAACTTGCTTCATTGCTAAATCCTCAAAAGGATGGTTATGGCATAGATGACTAGGTCACGTTGGCATGAGAAACCTTGACACGCTTATTAAAGGGAACCATATCCTTGGTGTTAACGATGTCATTTTTGATAACGATAGACTTTGCAGTTCTTGTCAAGCAGGTAAACAGGTTGGAGGAAGGCATCCCGTGAAGAACGTCATGACCACAAGGAGGCCACTCGAGCTACTTCACATGGATCTTTTTGGTCCCAAATCTTACAAAAGTCTCGGTGGAAATTCTTTTGGTCTAGTCATAGTTGATGATTTTTCAAGATTTACGTGGGTGTTCTTTCTCGATGATAAATCGCAGGTCCAAAAGATCTTCAGGAACTTCGCTAGGAAGGCCCAAAATCATATTGAAGTGAAGATCAAGAAGGTTCGCAGCGACAATGGAACGGAGTTCAAGAACACAAATGTGGACACCTTTCTTGACGAAGAAGGGATTTCACACGAGTTCTTGGCTACGTACACACCTCAACAAAATGGAGTTGTTGAGAGGAAGAATCGGACGCTCATCGAAATGGCGAGAACGATGCTTGATGAGTACAAGACACCGAAGCACTTTTGGGCAGAAGCGGTTGAGACAGCTTGTCATGCAACAAATCGCTTGTATCTTCACAAGCTACTCGGCAAGACGGCATACGAGCTCCTCACCGGTAACAAATCCCAAGTTGGATACTTTCGAGTATTCGGCTCAAAGTACTACATTCTTGATAAGCATCGTCGTTCTAAATTTGCTCCTAAGTCTCATG
Source organism: Triticum dicoccoides (assembly GCF_002162155.2). Classification (NCBI taxonomy): domain Eukaryota; kingdom Viridiplantae; phylum Streptophyta; class Magnoliopsida; order Poales; family Poaceae; genus Triticum; species Triticum dicoccoides. The sequence goes on from NC_041393.1 coordinate 203,843,325, forward strand.
AAGGTTTCCTACTAAGTTATGGCTCAAACTCTCACACATACCGTGTCTACAACAATTTCACCCGAAAGGTTAAAGAGACGGTAGATGTGAAGTTTGATGAATCTAACGGCTCGCAAGTAGAGCAATTTCCAATTGATGTAGGAGACAAAGATCCTTCGGAAGCAATCCAAGACTTGTCTATTGGCAAGGTTCGTCCAACGGAGGTGAAGGAGAGTACCTCGTCTGTCCAAGTGGAAGCTTGTACTTCACGACAAGGTGAACCAAGAGTTGATACGGAAGCATCCACAAGTGGGACGCACCAAGATGAACAAAACGAGGAAGTGCATCGAGAACGTCAACAACCTCCTTCTCCACCACGACAAGAGAACGACAACGCCAACAATGAAGAAGATCAACCAAGACCCAAGCAAAAGCTTTCACGAGTTCGAGCAAGAATTGCTAAAGACCATCCCGTCGAGCAAATCTACAATGATATTCAAACCGGGAGAATCACTCGCTCTAAAACTCGTTTAGCTAACTTTTGTGAAAACTATTCTTTCATCTCTAGCATTGAACCTATGAAGGTCGAAGAAGCATTGGAAGATCCGGATTGGATAAACGTTATGCATGAAGAGCTACACAACTTTGAGAGAAACCAAGTTTGGATATTGGTTGAGAAGCCCGACAACAAACACAACATCATCGGTACCAAAGGGTGTTTCGCAACAAGCAAGATGAAGATGGACAAGTTGTTCGCAACAAAGCACGTCTCGTCGCCCAAGGATACACACAAGTCGAAGGTATGGACTATGGTGAGACTTATGCTCCCGTTGCTAGACTTGAGTCTATTCGCATCTTACTTGCCTATGCTAATCACCATCATATCACAACGTACCAAATGGACACTAAAAGTGCCTTTTTAAATGGTGAAATAGAGGAGGAAGTTTATGTTAAACAACCTCCCTGCTTTGTCAATCCTAAGAAACCAAATCATGTTTACAAACTTCACAAAGCTCTTTATGGTCTTAAACAAGCTCCTAGAGCTCGGTACAAATGCTTAACTAAGTTTCTTCTTGGAAAGGGATTTGAAATTGGGAAAATCTATTCTACTCTTTTCACTAAAAGGGTTAATGGAGAATTATTTGTATGCCAAATTTATGTTGATGATATCATATTTGGATCAACTAACCCTCATTTTCGTGAGAAGTTTGGAAAGCTAATGTTGGAGAAGTTTGAGATGTCAATGATGAGTGAACTCAAATTCTTTCTTGGGTTGCAAATCAAGCAAACTAAGGAAGGTACTTTTTTCTCTCAAACGAAGTACACTAAAGACTTATTCAAGAAGTTCAATATGCAAGAATGCAAAGGTATGACTACACCCATGCCTACTAGTGGACATCTTGATTTGACCAAAGATGGAGAACCGGTTGATTAAAAGGTTTATCGCTCTATGATTGGTTCATTGCTATATCTATGTGCTTCACGTCCTGATATTATGCTAAGTGTGTGCATGTGTGCAAGATATCAAGCTGCTCCTAAAGAATGTCATCTTAAGGCTGTGAAAAGGATAGTGAGATACTTAATACATACACCAAATTTTGGCATTTGGTATCCTAAGAGGGCCTCTTTCGATCTTGTTGGCTACTCCGACTCGGACTATGCCGGAGACAAGGTTGATAGAAAGTCCACTTCGGTTACTTGTCAATCTCTTGGTAGATCTCTTGTGTCTTGGTCCTCCAAGAAACAAAACTCGGTATCCTTATCCACCGCCGAAGCGGAGTACATTGCCGCTGGTTCATGTTGTGCTCAATTACTTTGGATGACCCAAACTCTAAAAGATTATGGGATATATGTGAAACATGTTCCATTGCTTTGTGACAATGAAAGTGCTATCAAAATTGGACATAATCATGTGCAACATTCTCTAACTAAGCATATTGAAGTTCGTCATCATTTCATTCGATATCATGTTGCTAAGGGTGACATTGATCTTAAGAATGTTCGCACAGAAAAGCAATTAGCGGATATATTCACTAAACCTCTTGATGAGAAAGTGTTTTGCAGGTTGAGAGGAGAATTGAACATCATTGATGCTTCAAACTTGGAGTAGAAACTCCATTGGATGCAAGACATGAGCTTATGACTAATCCTTGATATTTCTCTTATATTGAAAATCTTATGTCTTGGGTATATTTTCATCTTGCATGTTATCTAACCCATGTAGGTACTTGGTTGAATAAAATTCCATGAGATTGTAACCTACTCACATCTTGAGCAATCTCTACATCACCAAGTCTCTATACAAAGGTGGTTGAAGACAAGGAAGCACGGAACCATTCAAACATATCCTTTGACAAATTCTATGTTGAGCTTCATGATTGTCATGTTTGGATACACAAGTGCTCTTCCTTGCAAGAACTAACCCATGTAGGTAGATGGACTCAAATTCCAAGTGGTGCTCCCAACTCTTGATGAGCTACATCAACCTTGAGCAACCCACACAAGTTCAACTACATGATCAACACCACCAACCAAGGTATGTTATTCCATCTTAGAGAAGCTTTACTCCGAGTCATGAGCTAAAGCACCTTGACAAGATGTGAATACATCAAGATGCTTAAACGAAAAATGGTAACCCCATTTTGAGCTTAAACGATGAGGATGACCTATGATCAAGTGATCTCACTTGACTCCTAAGTCAATATACTCTAACATAGGTGACTTTGTTGCCGACCATCTCTAGATGAAGTTCTCTTGTGTTCGTCTTTGTGTTTTTGCATTTGTCGCATGCATATTTGTTTCCTCTTTCAAAAAAAAAACTTCATCTAGATTTCTTTCTTTTCTTTTTGTTTGCTCTGCATTTTATGCATCAATTCATTGCATATCATTTAGTAAATTCCTTGCAAATCCTTGTGAGATCTTTCTATTCTAGTGAGCCGAGGTGACAAGTGTTTTCTCTGCGATGAACTCAGTTTCACCGATTTGTTACTTTCGGTCCAACCAAAAAATTTCGGTACCACCGAAGCATACCACTAAGTGCCACTTATTCTGAGATTCTTCTGATCCAGCTCCACTCAATTAATCTTGTCCTCTAACAAGCATCACATTTTTATCAAGTGCTTTATGTTGTGACTCAAGGATCAAACCCATTCACGACAAATTCCAGAGGGAGAGCCCTTCTTGGAAACTGATGTCAAAGGGGGAGAGAGAGATCACATCAAAGCTTATAATTTTAGAGAGAGTATCACCTTCTCAGGGGGAGAGAGATCCTTCAGGGAGAGAGAGAGAGAGAGAGATCTCCAGGGGGAGAGAATACTAGTAGAAAGTATTTCTCAAGGATCCCAGATGCTTGGTGTTCAAGAGGAGAGATGCCACATGTCTTCTTGAGGGGACAGACATGCTCATATGTGCTTATTTGCATTAGTTTGCATTAGCTCTGTTCATTTATATCTTTCAGCTCTGATTTTCTGTTCCCTATATTCTCCCAGTATCCCATGCTAGATTCAGGGGGAGCAAGACATCCAAGGGACAGAAATCATTCAAGTTCATTGCATATCTTTACTCTTGGGGACATGTCTAATCAAATGTGGTACTTAGTACTCACTCTCTACATGTCATCCCAGTCTTGGTATTCTTGTGGTTTCTTATGTTTGCTCTGGCTAGTAGATGTATCTGTGTTATCTAACATTGTTTACACAGGTTCATTCCATCCTAAGCCTACTCAAGACTACGAGGTAATTATATGCATCACAATTATGTGTATGAGGAATTCTTGCTGATGTACATACTGTTTGCAAGAGGGACTCACGGGCATGAAGGTATTTCCTTTAATACATTTTTCTCTGATGCATATGGCCAAGATACATGTAACACATTGCCTGCTCTATCATGGTTATGCTCTCACATACTTCTATAAGTCATATTCACATGATTGCATACATGCAGGGGGAGCCTATGCTTGTTACATGTCCTTCCAAAGCTTTACTTGCTATTCTTTATATCCTTATCTAAAGCTTTGATGTATGTTGTCATCAATTACCAAAAAGGGGAGATTGAAAGCACAAGTGCTCCCTAGGTGGTTTTGGAAATTAATGTCAACATATCTCTTGTTGGACTAACACTTTTATCTAGTATATTCCAGACAAGTTCAACATTGGAGTGGCATGGACTAAAGGATGTGGGAACTCCTTCAAGATGCTAAGGACAAAGGATTGGCTCAAGCTTCAAGCTCAAGACTCTTCATTTTACATTTTAGTGATCCGAGATCACATTGAGTCTATAGGAAAAACCAATACTATCAAGGAGGGATGAGGTGTTGCTTAATGAGCCTCTTGCTTCATGTGCTTAGTGATATGCTCCAAAACCTTCAGCTACTCTCACTTCCACAAATGACCTAAACCCAAAGCCAAAATCGGTCACACCGATTCTTTCTATCCGGCGCCATCGAGTTTGGATGTCTTAGCCACTGCCACAAACCCTAGGCAAATCGGTCCTACCGATAGGGATCTCGGTCTCACCGAGACGGGATTGTAATCTCTCTGTGTATGTCCATTATCAAAATCGGTATTACCGAGTTTGAGCAATCGGTACTACCGATATTACAATGCAAACTCTCTGGTTAACTTATTACCAAAATCGGTCCTACCGAGTTTGAGTAATCGGTCCCACCGAGTTTGCCTGACAAACTCTCTGGTTAGCTAATTACCAAAATCGGTCTCACCGAGTTTGTGTAATCGGTCTCACCGAGATTACGTTAAGCCCTAACCCTAACCATATCGGTCCTACCGAGTTGCATTTCGGTCCCACCGAAATTCCTAATGGTCACATTGTTTGCTAAATGGGTCTGACCGAGTTTATTGATTCGGTCCCACCGAGTTTGGTAAATTGTGTGTAACGGTTAAATTTTCTCTGGAGGCTATATATACCCCTCGACCTCCTCTTCATTCATGGAGTGAGACATCAGACTAAACCTACACTTCCAACTTACCATTTTTGAGAGAGAACTACCTACTCATGTGTTGAGGCCAAGAGATTCCATTCCTACCATATGAATCTTGATCTCTAGCCTTTCCCAAGTTGCTTTCCACTCAAATCTTGTTTCCACCAGATCCAAATCCTATGAGAGAGAGTTGAGTGTTGGGGAGACTATCATTTGAAGCACAAGAGCAAGGAGTTCATCATCAACGTACCATTTGTTACTTCTTGGAGAGTGGTCTCTCCTAGATTGCCTAGGTGTCACTTGGGAGCCTCCGACAAGATTGTGGAGTTGAACCAAGGAGTTTGTAAGGGCAAGGAGATTGCCTACTTTGTGAAGATCTACCGCTAGTGAGGCAAGTCCTTCGTGGGCGACGGCCATGGTGGGATAGACAAGGTTGCTTCTTCGTGGACCCTTCTTGGGTGGAGCCCTCCGTGGACTCTTGCAACCGTTACCCTTCGTGGGTTGAAGTCTCCATCAACGTGGATGTACGATAGCACCACCTATCGGAACCACGCCAAAAACATCCGTGTCTCCAATTGCGTTTGAATCCTCCAAAACCCTTCCCTTTACATTCTTGCAAGTTGCATGCTTTACTTTCCGCTGCTCATATACTCTTTGCATGCTTGCTTGCTATGTATTGTGAATGTTAAACTTGTGCCTAAACTCCACTTAAACTTAAATTTGCTAAAAACTACAACTTTGGTACTTAGTGTCTAATCACCCCCCCTCTAGACACCTCTTCTCAAGGTCCTACAACTGGTATATGTGTGGAGGAGGAGAGAGGCCTACCTCATGTATTAAGGAGATCGATCTGCCTCATGTATTAAGGGAGATCGATCGGCATCCATGCATATGTGCAGGAGAGGAATAAGGTTGGGAGAGAGACAGAGCTAGAGTGTTGGAGGGGGCGGTAGTGGAGTTGCTTCTAACAAATGGTGGGATAGGCTTGCTAGACAGGCGGGGGGCACGCCCGCAATATCAATAAGATAGGAGATGGCTGCTTGTTATCTGTGCACGTGCGTGTGAGAGACGGGTCAGGAGGCATGCACGAATGATGAGGGGGGGGATGATGTGGTTGTGGTAAGCAGACGTAACTACATAGAAAGATCAATCACCCTTTGTTAGAGAAAGGAGAGACATAACTTGTGAGGTACGTCGATCCATGGGGGGGTAGTTAAAGTCGATCTAGGTATATGTTGGGAGACCGATCAGTATACATGCATGTGTGTTTTAGAAGCAAATGAGGCAAGAGGAGAAGGATAGGGAGAGAGGGATGCATGTAGGAGGTGGTACGAGAGGCATACTATATCGAGGGGGAGGAGTGTGCGAGTACGAGAACGATGAAAAGAGTGGTGGGAGTGAGGCATGGACAGTGACAAGAGAAGAGGGGAAGCTTGTGTTTGTGCTAGGCACACCTGGCTAGAGAGGCATATCGATCGATGTGTGCCGTAAAGAAGGAGCTCGGGGGCCTACACACACCATGGGTGAACGACCTAAAGTGAAAAGACGAATTTGCATGATGGAGCTAGAGAATGCTGAGGGAGGGTGAGAGGGATGTGGGCGTGTGCATGCACAAGAGAAAGTTAGCGCTAGCTACAAAGATAAGAGGGTTGTGTGGGTGTAAAAGTCAAATAGAGATCATATATACTTCATTATCAAAAGCAAATTCGGATATTTGAAGAATTTATCATAGTGTTTTAAACCGACGCATGTGTGAATATATATAACGGTGATACACATGGTGTGGTTATGAACATGTTATACTACATTTAATATATTTTATCTCTACTCTTATAAAAAACAGAGTTGTTGATGATGGTGTGCCTGCCATCCTGCATTATAGGCCGTCCGATTTATATCTGGCGGATAGCAAGGAAACTATGATGGTTGAAGTTGGCAACAATCATGATTGTAGATTCTTATTGAAATAGAGAAACGAATACAAATTTAGTTCAAATTGCAGCGGTAGTATAGACATTTGGAATGCACTAAAATGTTGGTATGAGTAGGTTACATGCATTATACAGCAAGCGAAAAAATTTAATCGGACATAACATGGATTCATACTCCAGCTTTGAATAGCATTTGTATAGTAAAACAGGGCAAGACTCTCTCTTTGTGTGATGTGAATAGTTTTATTTTTTTTTGTTTTCTTTTTGGTTGAGGGAAGTGCGAATTGATTTGGTACGTACAAGTACAATATTACTACACGTTAGGCTTGTCCCTAAAATTCAACCCGCATCTTGTTATATCCCGAAAATTCAGATATCGTGCTCTCAAAATTGGCGCCTTCACAACCCGCGCCTTGCTATCCCAAAATTACAACGCGCGCGAAAACTCCCTCCAGCTGCCAAATCCCGACACGTGAAATCCCCCTTCTCACCCTGAGCCGAAAGGGCCGCTAGTTCAAATCGGTGGGGGTACTTTTGTAACACACCCTACATTTTGGACAAGCGCGTCCCTAAGTCATGCTTCACCCCCTCCCATCGCCCCCTTTTCACCATTCAAAATCCCAGGCTGCCATAACCTCTCCGCTCCAGCCGCAAAACCCCACCCTCCTCCGACCGCCACGTCACCGCTGCCCATCCGGAGCCTCTTCCCCGATGACGTCGTCAACCGCAACAGCTCGACGTGCCTCGTCCACCTCCCCGGATGAGGATCCGTCGTCCATCACACCGTCCCGCCGGTTCAGCCGCCCCGTCCTCGACCTCCAAGGAGCTGCTCTGACGATCGCCTCGTCTATCGCGGCTGCTCCATCCCCACAGCGCCGCCTTAACCTGCTCCACCGGAACCGTAGCATCCTCACCAACTCCTAGGACGAAGTCGAGGCCTACTCGGCGCCACCAAAGAGGTTGTACACTCATCGCATCGCACCTTCTCCTTAACTCGACCTCCCGGCGCCGACGGTGCTCCATCCCGCACCCCCATGGAGCGGCTACCTTGAAGTTGGCGCCGCGGGCGACATCTCCACGACAGCTCTCCCCCAGTGTGAGGCCCCTTCAGCGGTGGCGTCCATACCAGCCGGATCTGCTGCTGCTGCTCCGGCTCTCGCTTGCTCGCTCACGCTGCTGCTGCTCCGGCTCTCGCTCCATCGCTCGCTCGCCCAGCTGCTGCTGCTGCTCTCCCCTCGCTCGTGATGCTGCTCTGCTCCGATTAAGCCACACTTCAGTCGACTGAATCGACTTTTGGGTCAGTCAATTTTCAGGGGTTGGGGGGCTCGCCAGAGTTAAGGAAGAACCACCCGCAGCAGGGACGGGGGCTCGCCGGAGAGGTACCCCACTATCTATCTTAGGGTTCAGGGCGGGGGGCGGGGGGCCTAGAGGGCTGGCCGGGGCGGTGGTGGCGAGTTGTTTCGGGGCAGTGAGGCGGCGCTGGGGCCGGCGGTTCGACCGGTGGTGGTTGGCGGCTCAGGGGGTGCAGGTTGAATATGAACTGCAGGCCCTCCCTAAACTATATGTCAAGTGCCTCTCTGCTACCATTGCGTTCAGTTTCGACAGTAGCATTCAGATTCCACAGTAAATTTCAGTTTCGACAGTTAAGTTTAGAGTCAACAGTTTTTACCTCATCTGTTGTAGTTAGGTGGTTTTTGGTGATGTTAATTTTACATCCATTTTACATCATCTACTGGAGATGCTATTAGAATCCCACTTGAGATTGATGATGTCTGTCTTGTGCTGCTTCAGCCTTGACGTCTTACGGCTCACTGGAGCTGCGCCAACGACAGAACGATCCATCACAACAAAGCAGTGCCCTGGATGCCGTCTACATATTCCTTAGATCTTCCTCCACACCTCCGACAGCCACCTCTGCCTCAACTTCTTCAGCGACCAACCCAATGATGCTGAGGTCGACACGGCTACGTCAAAGAGGTTGTACACTTGTTGCATCACTTATTACTATACATTCACATCGATCCATTAGGGCTATTTTGGTTCAACGGAAAAACGTCGATCCACTGGTTGTTACCATCACTCTAAATTTCTGCATGCTCTCCTTACATAATCTCACCATATTTTTTTTCGTATGCATGTCAGATATTGTACACAGTCATGCTGAACATGTAGAGAAAAAGAGAAGAGTTTTGCGCGGCAATACAATGTCATGCAGACATCGCTCCATGGTGGGTTCAATGGCAAACCCTCCCCACCCCTCTCCAGATTGTAATCCAGACGAAGATATCTGTTCTGAGGCTGTTTTAGACGCCGCTGACCACTCCTATTTACCCCCAAGGTGTTTGCTCTACCTTGGCATGATGATGTTAGTCATATCATGCATATGTTGCCTTGCAGTGCCTACTTTTGACATCATATATGTCATCTGCTTAGTTTAGACATGTTCTGTAATGCCGCCTGTTTAGTTTCTATATCATATATGGGAATTATGCAGTCTCATGTCTTTTAGCCAGCCATAATATATGTGAAATGTGCAATGCCATCCTGTTTAACCAGGCATCATATATTTGAATGATATCTTGCCCATCCTTTTCTTCATTACATTTCCATTTGTCGACAATGTTTGTACATTAAACTACACTTCCTGTGAATCAGCCATTTGGGTGGGAGATGGAAAAATCTGGAGTGAAAACAAGGCCTTCAGAGCAGACAGTGCTACCTGTTGAAGCAAATCTCTTGTTGGGTCCCGATAGCTCCTCAGAGATGGATTTAGAGATAGATGACCAGTCCTATTCCCCCACTGAGGTGTATGCTCTAACTTGGCACAATTATACTGCTCATATCATGCATACGGTGTCTTGCATTGCATAGTTTAGACATCATATACACAATATTCAAGACCATGTTCTTAGTGCAGACATCATATCGAATGCCCTCTGTTTAGCATATAAATCACATATGTGAATTAAATGATGCGATTCTGATTACTTAGATAACATGTAGGTGAATTATGTCATGCGATCATGTTTAGTTATTCATCATATCTTTGAATTATGTTATGCTATGCTATCCAGTTTAAATAGACATCATATATGTGAAATTATGTCATGCTATCCATTTTAGTTATACAATATACATGTCAATTATTTCATGCCTCTTTTTTCCACACTATCTATTGCATATGTCTCTCATACAATGTTTGTACATTCAACTATGTTTCCTGTTTATCAGCCATTTGAATTGGAGCGGGTGATGCCAGTATCTAGCGGACGAAAAACACGGTCTTCAAATAAAACAGTGCTACCTCTTGGTGGAGATAGCACCCCGGTTGTACATGCACAAGAACCAGCCCTACCACACATAACCCAAACTGTCGCAGATTGTACCCCTACTGTGATGGGCAGAGAACCAGCTCCACCCAATCTAACCCCAACCCCAGCCGATAGTAACCCAGTTCCTGTTGACACAGCACCATCTCCACCACAGAACTCGCAAACAAGAGCAGTTAGTAAGGCAGCTCCAATGCCCAAAGGGCCAGTACTATCACGGCGAACCCCAACTCCACCAGTTAGTACGCCTATTCCTGTGGAGGAAGCACAACCAGCTAGTCATAGTTTAGCATCTATCGCATTTGATGTTGTTAAATCGTATGTGCGTATCTTCCCATCTTGGAAATATTATACTGAAGATGAAGGAAAATGCCAGTTGTAGGTGTTTGTCCAGGAGTTATGTGTAAGTAATGTTATTCATGGCAATTACTTTGCTTTGTCCCATACATCCTACCTCCATGATGGTTATAATACAGCAAATTTTCCCATTTTTCTCTATAGAGAAGGACCGATTTGGAAACTCGGGATGAGGTAACCTGTGCTAATACCTCTGCTATCTTCAAGAATGCTTGGTGGCAGTATCGGAATTACCTGAAGAAAACATACTTCAACGGCAAAGAAACTCATCAAATTCCCTTACGTTCTCCTGAGACACATTTATTGGACGATGACTGTGAACGCCTTGTTCTGTACTGGTCCCGAACCAAGAATGTGGTAAGGTCTATGAGCTCATTTTCTATTTTTAAGTATTATATTCTTGCGTCTTACTGTACTCTGTTCATGTAGAACAAGTGCCTAAACCTGAAGAACAATTGTTCTAATTTAAGATTCCATTGCTGTCATAGTTCAAAAAGCGCTAGGCGTTAATTGTGCGTTTTGCCACCGCCTTGCGCTTTACAGACCAAAGCACATGCTTATGTGTAGTTATGCGCAGATTATGCATAGTTATGCGCAATGTGTTTTGCCAACGCCTAGAGCCTAGGCACGCTTAAGCGCTCGCTTAGACGCGCCTTTTTTAACTATGATTGCTTTGCTCTTGTATCAAAACAGAGCCAATAGTGTTGTTGTACATGTAGACCCGTGGTACCCATCTGAAATCTTGTTGTGTCGTGTAGTTTCCCATGCTTTGTATTCTTTCACTGCTGCTTTGTCTTGAACTGATATGATTTGAACCGTGTCTCTATTTTGATTTGGCAAGACAATGCAGTGACCATAGGACATAGATATATGTTTGTTTGATGCTTTTATTATGTACTAGTACTTGGCAATAGAAGACTTGGTAGTTTAATCCTGTCCACCTTACTACTAAACTGGTTCACCAAAATGAGTTTCATATACTAGTACATGCTAAACTTGTTATGTGTCTGCTTGTTTCTTCTTTTAGAATGCTGACAGAATATTGGGGAAGCGTGCCTTATTAAGCAATGGTAAAGGAAGTAATGCAGATAAGGTTCAGGATAGTGACACATCCTTGTTGGTCTCCAACAAAGCTGATAAAACAGCTAAGGAAGACTATCTTGAAGACAGCGAGACAACCCCAAAGTCCTGTCTTGGTTTAGTGTTCGGGTTACTGGCCACTACCACTTGCACAAGCTATTCAAACTCACTGTCTAAATCAGTTCGGTTTCTTGAGTCTCAACTACAAGCTGAAAGACATCGATCAGATGTGCTGCGACAAGAAGCGGAAGGACTGCGGAAGTCCCTAGAGCATTCGGATGCATACTTTCTCATGCAACGGAAAGCGTTGGAGGATTTTAGCGCCAAACAGGACAAAGCTAATCAGCTTGCTAAGCTTATTGCCATCATGGTGGATACCCAGGATAACGGTTCTTGAGCTCTTCTGAAGTTGTTTCAGTTATGCTCTTGTTTTGTTGCCGCGTTTATTTGCACTGGTGGCCAATTTTGACGGCCAGTGTATGTAATGTGCTGCTTTGTTCCCTATATTTGCACTGGTGGCGAACTTTGATGCCCAATGGATGTAATATGTGTAATAGCGGTAATAGGCTAGCGTTAATTGCTTGCTTATTTATTTCCTTATTGTCTTGTTTTGTTGTTTCTTGTAGTCACTGCAGTTCTTTTTCTGTTTTTTTCTAGTGGCCACAATAGCCTATTTTTGGTAACTAGGCCAAAATAATCACGGCAACACACGGACTGTTGTAACCTTGGGCCTCCTGCAGGCCGTATGATCCATGAGCCTTCGTCCGGCCGTAGGATCCATTGGCCTTCTATACGGGCTGTAGGATCCATCGGCCTTCTATACGGGCCTTAGGGTCCATGGGCCTTCTTTGGGCCGTAGGGTCCATGGGCCTTCTACAGGTCGTACAATCCATGAGCCTTCTACGGGCCGTACTATCCATGGGCCTCATATGGGTCGTAGGATCCATGGCCCTTCTACAGGGTGTATCATCATTTCACCAATCATGGGCCGTACTATTCATGGACCATAAGGGCCGTTAATAGGCCGTATTTGATAACTCTTTGAAAACAGCCCAATGGTTTTTTTTACATGAAAACGGCCCAACATATTAACGGTCCGCAAACGGGCCGACTGTAACGATGGGCTGTATTTGGCCCACAAGTGGAAAATGACAGTAACGGGCCGTATGTAACCGAATGCTGCAAATGAGCCCAAGAATCAATGGGCCCTGAGAAGGCCAAAAGATAACTTGGGTTGGAAACGGCCCAATTGAATAACGGGCCTTTAATGGGTATAAAGTGATACACTGTTCACTACGGGACAGTTTCACCACGGGCCGTTAATGGGCCAAGAGTTACAAAGGTCCGCATATGGGCCGAAAGAAGTCATGGGCCACACATGGGCCGGAAGTTAAAACGGGCTGAATCATATTGGACGGCCCAGATGACGCTACTGGGCCTAATTCGGATAGGGCGTAACGGTCCCTGGGTTAGTGGGCTGTAAATGGGCTATATGCGAACAGGTCGTTAACATGCTTTCCGTGGGCCGACCCGCCACCTTTTGACCAAGTCAAACGGGCCAGCCTTTTCACAGGAATAGGCCTCTGTTGGGCCGTGCCACGTTTCGCCGTATCATAGGCGCCTTCGGTCCAATGAGCGGATGACATCTGTCCCAACGGTGAGCCTACACGTGTTTCCTCCAGCCAATGATGATTTTACACGTGGAAAATCCCCATTGGTCGGGGCTGTTAACGGGTTATTGGATCCAAAACCAGGCATGATAGCTTAACAGCATTCCGTTATGGTGAATGCCACATGTCGGTCACCCTTGACGAAAGCACTTCTGTGACGCGCGATTTATCGTCATGGAAGTGGACACTTCCGTGATGATAATTTTGGTAATGTCATGGAACACTTCTACGACAGCACATGTATGACTATCTTGATTCTGTCATAAATTTGTCATGGATGTACATGCATGACAAAAAACGCGACCTACTGTGACAAACACGTATCATTAAGGAAGTGTATTTTTTGTAGTGGCTCGATGGACTCGCATTTCTTCACGGCATCCTGGAGCTTCTGCTAGACCTCACTAACCCTAGCCTCATGCTTTTCTTGGGCGGCTTGTTCCTTGGCCACTCTCTCCTTGGCCTCGGCCAGCACCTTCTTGAGGGCCTCCACCTCGGTCACCGCTCCTTATAAATATCATGGCACTTTACTTAGCACAAATCATTCATCCTTCCCGAAAATAGACAAAGTTATTGCATACCTTGATTGTCTTCCAGCTGTTTTTTCACGCGGCTGAGCTCTTCCTCGGCCCGCTTCAGACTCTGATTCAGTCCGGAAACCTCAGCAATATGAGAAGTCGCAGCCAGTAACGACGCCTGCTTATTCACATTGACTCATCTGGTTAGTGTCCTGCGAAACTTGTTTGATCCTCTGTCCGGCTTTTCTTTTTGAACACCGGACAATGTCTCAAGGGATACTATCTATACTGTGACATGCCTTTTACATAATTGTGTTGCTTACTTCAAAGCCTGTTAGAAGGCTTGTGCAGGCTTCGATCAGTCCGCTCTTCGTAGACAGAATCTTCTCAACCATCATACCCATAAGGGTATGCCGTTCCTTAACAATGGAAGCACGTCGCAGCGCTTCCATTAGAGTGTCCGACGCCTCTGGCTGGATAGAGGCCACCGGCGGAATTGGTGCACCTCCTCCTTTCGAAGGAGGCTGCTTGCTAGGTTCCGGAGCCGCATAGGTATCGGACCGTATTCGGCTGATGGCCAAACCGAATGTGGCCCCTATCGCTAGTTTCCATGGGGATTTGCTCCCCCATGTGACCGGCGGCTGAGGTTTCACCCTCTGGCGGCGCCCTGACGGTCTCCTGAGTCTATCCCTGGCCTAGGATCCTTCGGGACAACACCTCGGTGTCATCCAGGGCCTTGGGAGAGGAGGCCGCCGGAAGGGACCCGCTGTCCATCGCCTTCGGGTCCAGCGAGTCCCCCAATGATGAGGATCGCTCGAGGTCGGACCGAGCTGGAATGCAAATGCATGACTCTACATGATAAGACTATGAAGTAGAAAGGCTGAATATATGAATGTGTCTTGCTTTTTGAGTACTCACGATTTGGCCAGGGGCTTGTCCCTAGGGCGCCATTCCGAGCTGCTGTCGGTGGCCTCTGTGGAGTTGTCCAGGAGGGAAGTTTTCCCCTTCTTGGATGCCTCAGCCTCCAGGCGCGTGGACACCGTCCTTCTCTTTCTTCCCCCTCAGGGGGGGAATGGCTCTCTTCTTCTTCCTCCTATTCCTCGTCGTCCTCGGCGGCGGAGGAATGAGTCTTGGCATCTTCAGATGTCACGTTCGAGTGCCCTTACTACAGAGGCCACCTCGTGTCCCCTTGGCCTTCTTCTTTGCCTTCTTCTCCGGCGCTTGATAGGGCACCAAAACCAGCATCTTCGTCAGAAGTGGAATTGTCGGGTCTTCAGGCAGCAGAGCCGGACAGTGAATTCGCTCCTCCTTCTTTGTCCTGCCCTGAGAGAATCAGTTGGGAAGCTTAGGCGTCTTCCTCGAGTATGCAAGTAAAGGATACACCTTGAAAACATGAAAAAACTTACCGGACTTGCGGGATGGGCCAAGTCGTGCCCACGGTCCTCGATCGTATCCGGCCACGTCTCGCTGGACTGGAAGAGCACCTTCCAGATGTCTTCGTGCGTAGCGCTAGAACTGCTGCAAGGTTTGGTGCTTGGCCGGATCGTACTCCCACAAATGGCAAGTCTGGGTTTGGCACGGAAGGATTCGGCGAACAAGCATCACCTGGATCACATTGACAAGCTTGATATTCTTGTCCATCATGCTCCTGATGCGCGTCTGAAGCGTTGTCAGCTCGTCCAGCAAAGACCAGTCCAGGCCTTTCTCTGGCCAGGAGGTGAGCTGCATTAGGGCCCCGGACCGGAATGCGGGAGCAGCAGCCCAGGTGGTGCCTCACGGCTCTGTGACGTAGAACCACTTCTGTTGCCACCCTTTGACAGTCTCCCCGAAGGAGCCTTCAGGCCATGTGACGTTGGGCATCTTGCTCACCATGGCACCTCCGCACTCTGCGTGTTGACCACTCAACACCTTCGGCTTCACATTGAAGATCTTTAGCCATAATCCGAAGTGGGGTGGGATGCGGAGGAAGGCCTCGCACATGACAGTGAATCCCGAGATGTTGAGGAAGGAGTTAGGGGCAGATCGTGGAAATCCAGTCCATAGTAGAACATGAGTCCACGGACGAACGGGTGGAGAGGAAATCCCAACCCACGGACGAAGTGGGGGATGAACAACACCCTCTAATGGGGCTCCGGTGTAGGGATGATCTATCCCTTGGCCGGAGGTCGCTGGGCGATTTCCTTGGCCAAATACCCGGCCTCCTGGAGCTTCGTATTGTCCTTCTCCTTGATGGAGGAGGCCAGCCACTTGCCCTGCACTCCGGATACGGACATGGTTGGAGTGCTTTCTTGGGGCAGAAAAGATGAGAACTTGGGCGCTGGAGCTCGAGAATGGGGGATGTAGAGAGGGAGAAGGCGTGGGTGAAAGGGGCGGATCCTTATCTCTTTATAAATGCAGTGAATATCAAGCGCCTCCCCGGTCGCCTTAAAACTCGCCTATTCCCCAAGGGCCGTGCGGATGGCACGGTTGGGTTACCCATGCCCGTATTGATGAGAATCCCGCAATAAGGGGACACGATCTCTGCTTTGACAAGACGTGCCAATGAAACCTCATCTCGAAATATGGAGCGACAGGCTAAAAAACGGTTCGAATAATGGTCGGGTGGTGACATGATGTCACGCTACGAGAAGTTGTCAGCGGATTGGACTCATGAAATATAATACTCTTTGTGGTTGTGTGCGGAATTTGTTTTGCAGAGTCGGACACGATTCTTGTGTTCAAAGACTATTTTGGAGTATTCAGAGAAGGAACCCCCCCCCCCCTTGCAATGTCGAAGACAATCTGCACGCCGGATACCTCGTCATTGAAGCCTGATTCAGGGCCTACTAAGGGAGTCCTGGATTAAGGGGTCCTCGGACGGCCTGACTGATGGGTTGTGAAGATACAAGACCGAAGACTCTCTCCCGTGTCCGGATGGGACTCTCCTTTGCGTGGATGGCAAGCTTGGCGTTCGGATATGTAGATTCCTTTCTCTGTAACCGACTTTGTACAACCCTAGTCCCCTCCGGTGTCTATATAAACTGGAGGGCTTAGTCTGTAGAGGCAATAATAATCATATAGGCTAGACTTCTAGGGTTTTAGCCATTACGGTCTCGTGGTAGATCAACTCTTGTAATACTCATATTCATCAAGATCAATCAAGTAGGAAGTAGGGTATTACCTCCATAGAGAGGGCCCGAACCTGGGTAAACATCGTGTCCCCTGCCTCCTGTTACCATCAACCTTAGACGCACAGTTCGGGACCCCCTACCCGAGATCCGCCGGTTTTGACACCGACACTCACCACCACCTCCTTCTCCACCACCTCCTCCACCCCACCATGGCTCCTCCTCCCCAAATGCACAAAAAACTATCCCATAGCAAAAAAACATCATAGACCGTTGGAGAATGCTATGATCTATCTATTCTGTGTCTTGGATGTGAAAATGTGGCACCCCGGCTCAGAGCAACCGGTTTACCCTGCATTGCCAGCCCAGAGATCTTGTCTTCTGGCAACACACAACAACATGGTACAGAAAACAACCGCTTTATTCATGCTAGCGGGACATAGTTCATATTACAACAGTTAGCGAGGCCAAGAGGCACACACGGTGCGGCTGAACAATATGTACATTATTTAGTGAACATAAAAGGGGCCTCGATCATGACAACTACTCGGCAGCGGAACAACGTCGTAGCGGGACTCCATAGCACAAGGACACCGACGTGGACACGGTCTAGACTCGGACAGCACTCCTTTCCAATGGGACTTTCCTGAAATCTGGCATGACACGCCAGGTCTGTACATTGAATGTACTTGCAAGCTCACAATAAGCATAAACAAGATGACAGACAATATTATGATATTTATCCAAGTTAATCAACAATGCAACTATATAACCAACATGATGTGACAATGCTCAACAGGTACTCATTCTCCCGACTTGCTTACCAGGTGTGACCAACAAACATAATATTACCAACACATACTCGTGATCCTTACGGTGATCACAACCCGACCATCTCATGGCCCGTGATCCTTATGGCGATCACAACCCGACCAACTCGTGGCCCGTGATCCTTACGGCGATCACAACCCGACAACTCATGTCCAACTCAACACGATGACCTCAATGTCATCCTAGTGCAATTTAGTGTGCATATTTATTAAGTGTTGACCCATGGTGTACCTTACTTTCGAGCGTGTCCTTATCCGTGGACTCGGCTATCGATAGATTAAAAACACTCTGCAGAGGTTACTACACTGTACCCACACTACGGAACACATGGCCTCACTCTCCCATCCGAGTGGACCAACAGCGTTCCGACGAAACCATTTCACTGTCATGACACTCTCCCGGCCCCTCCGACTCAGACCCCACTGGGCTAGTCCTGGGTGGCCCCCTGTCTACCTCCAGACACCTCGACCACCGTCGTGGCCACGATCCACAGTGGGATCCGGTACCAAACTTAACTTAAAAACGGGCTCACAAGGTAATGCTTGCCTACCGGGCCAGGGTACAGCACACCCATAACCTTCCCTAAATTGAGGTACCGACCAAAGGCACAACAATGAAACGCGTTAAGGCCGTCCCATACCGGCAAATGTGGTTGCACTGGGAAAGACTCGTTTCAGCGGCACCACGACCCGGTCAACAACATGTTCAAGTTGAGTTATTAATCAGGTTCAACTTTAAGGTGAAAAGAAAGTAACGGGTGTCGTACTGCCATACCATGCATCACTTAACATATGCACCACATAACCGTGCAAAACTACACCAACTACGCTCCCTCGGAGCCAACATAAACTCATGCTACTATACTGGTAAAAACCTTTCTTTACTTATACCATAACTATTTCTAGCAATTATCATCATTATACCTCATGCAAAAATAATATCCAAATTACTCATCAATTCTATGACCATATTATTTATTTATCACTTGCAACTAAGTTCTCATGATCTTACTAACAATATTTACTTCAAACATACTGAAGTTCAAGCATTTTAACATAACAAGCATATAACAGTATATATTTATTTTATAACTAATTAAAATGCATCAATATTCATCAGTTCAAGTATGAAAATCATAAATATTGAAGTGGCACCATGAAAATGTTACTGTGGCTTGCCTTAGTACTGATGAGGTTCACAAGGCTCCTGGTGATCCTCAAGACAAGCTGGTTCCTGTGAAAACATTCAAAAACCACAAAAGAAAATATCAAGAAACCTTCTGAAAATTGCCAGAAAATCTAGACATCAAGGAAAAATCCCATCTTTTGGGAGCTGTTAGATTTTTGGACAAAGAACACAATGCAAAAAGAATCACTGCATTTGGACTTGTAGAATAAAAGTTATGGTTGTTTGAATGCTACTGGATTTAAATGAATTTGAAAAAGAAAAACAGAGAGGGGGTGACGTCGATGGTGTATTTTCCCGGGGCGCCACCACTCATACCGCTTCGCACGCATTATGAGTGGCTGACTAGCGGGCCCCTCTAGTCAGGCCGGAGGGAGGGGGGAAAGAAATAGAGAGGCACGGCGCTTCGCCGGAGCTTACGCCGGCGTTGAGGCATCTTGGAGGAAAACAAGAGGGAGGGATCGATGGAGAAGGCTCTTGCGCACCTGCCCGTACCCGTGGCGTGGCAAATGGTGACCGGACGGCGTCGGATTCTTCCTCGCAAGCGGAGGCAGAACACGATGGTCATCAGAGATGAGGAAGACGGCGGCTAGGGGCGGCTCCACGGGCTCGGGCTTGGCGCGTTACCTTCACGGAGGAGAGGCGGAGGCCCTGGCGGGGTCGCCTTGGATTGGGAGTGGCTGGAGCTGCGGGGTCGATCCAGAGGGGATCGTTGGCGAGCTCGGCTCGGGGATGGCAGCCCACGGCCTGCCCGGCCGGGCTGCGGCTTCTAGTGGCTATAGGAGAGAGAGGTGGAGAGGTGTAGTGCTCTAGGAGGCTGCAAACGGGGGTTTATATAGGAGAGGCGACGAGGAGGGCTCGGGCTCCGCCGAAGGACAGCTGTCTCCGGAGCCCGGCGATGAATGATGCCAGAGAGAGAGGGAGAAGGCGACGGGGTTCACGCGGGAGCTGTGCACGGACGCGGACGAGCACAGGAGCAAGGAAGAAAGGGACGGACACAGTGCACGGGCACTGTGCCGTTGGCCGGACCGTGCCCGTGCTCGCTGTAGCGAGCTCCGGCCTTGGCGAGTGGCAGGGAGGAGTGAAGGGGATGGAGATGAGGATGGTGGCGGGGGGGAGATGCCCTGGCTGGCCGAGCAGCGGGCACGCGCGCCACAAAGGCGCTAGCGACGCGCAGAGCGCGCGTTTGGCATGCCAGGACCCTCAGACGAACGTGGTCACCACGTGGACCGTGACATCAGGCCATATATGCACTAACCATGATGTCTGGCGTGTAGTCCTTAGTAACTTTAGGTGTTACCACGGCTCAGTTGGTTTCCAGGTGCAGTAGAACTGAAATGGTGAAGATGTTTAGTTACTGGACAGAAACTTTGAACAGTTACTGTGGTCTAACCATAGTGATTCAAGGGCTGATCTTTGGGGTTTTACCGACTCTTACTAAGGTGAATAAGCACAGGGAAAACCAGCTACAATGGAGCTAGTAAAAAGGTAGTTGCTGTAGAAATTACCATTTCAGCCTAGAAGTGAAAATATTTTCTGTAGCAAAAATACTCCAAAAGTGGTGAAATATTTTTGCTCAGAAATGTGCCCTAGGTTCCAAAGAATATTTGAGATTTTTCTCAGGATTGTTAGGGCAACAGAAAGGAGGGTTGCTTTAGATGTTAAAGATTTTAGCTAGGGTTCAGGAGGCAAAATGAATATTTTTCATTTAAGAAAAATATTCCAAGCAATTTTTTTGGGTTGGACAGGGGTGAAATGATGGATTAGAAGATGAGAGGGGGCACTTGGGTTAAAATCAAAGTATACCCAAGTGATCAAGTCCAAATGGAATGATTCAAAACTCCAAATCCAAACCAACTCAGCTGAAAATCAAGCAAAGAAAAGAGGGCAAAAACCAGGCTGTGACAAACCTCCCCCACTTAGAATGAATCTCGTCCTCGAGATTCGGTTGTTTGGGAAAACCATTCTGGATAACATGCCCTTAGAAATTCTTCTGATTCCTAGGTTGATTCTGACTCGGTATGATGCATCCATTGAACCTTGTAAAACTTCCGTGACTTACTGCGAGTAAGTCTTTCCATCTGATCCAAAATTTTCTCTGGCCTCTCTTCGTAGGTCAAATCCTTTGCCATCTCTATCTCTGCCAAATCGGTCTTTTTCACGGGTGGTGAGATGCATCATCGCAGTTGCGAACGTGGAATACATTGTGCACGTCGAACAGTTCCGGAGGCAGTTCCAACTGATATGCCACAGCACCTACTCGTGTCATGACGGGAAATGGACCAATAAACCTGGGTGCCAACTTTCTAAGGGTTTGGAACCTTCTTACTCCCTTCATGGGTGTGACTCGAAGGTAGACATGTTCTCCGTGTTCAAAACTGATCTGCTGGTGGTTTGCATCATAATAACTTTTCTATCGCGATTTGGCCAGCTATAATCTGTCTCGGATCTCTTTGACTTGCTTTTCGGCTTCCAGCATGAGATCAGTTCCGAAAATACGGTTGTCGCCGGTTTGAGACCAATTTAATGGAGCGCGGCACTTACGGCCATACAAAGTTTCATAAGGTGACATCTTTAAACTGGTCTGGAACCCATTGTTATACGAGAACTCGGCGTACGTCAAGCAATCTTCCCATTGTGGTCCTTGGGATAAAACACAGGCTCAGAGCATATCTTCGAGTATCTGATTTACTCTTTCTGTTTGCCCATCCGTCTGAGGATGATAAGCAGTGCTGTATTTTAATTCTGTCCCAAGGGCTTGATGTAGACGGGTCCAGAAAGCAGAGGTGAAAATTGAACCTCGGTCAATAGTGATGGTTCTGGGAACTCCATGTAAACTAACAATCCTGGATACATATAGTCGGGCAAACTCATCTGCTCGGTATGAGGTTTTGACTGGGAGGAAGTGAGCCACCTTGGTTAATGTATCCACTATGACCCAGATTGCATTATTGCCTCGTCGGGTCCTGGGTAATCCTGTGATGAAATCCATACAGACATCGTCCCATTTCCATTGTGACACGGGCAGTGGTTGGAGAAGTCCGGCTAGTTTCTGACATTCCGCCTTAACCTTGTTGCAGATGTCGCAACAGGCCACGAAATAAGCAATGTCTTTCTTCATTCCATCCCACCAGAATATTTGTCGAAGGTCTTCATACATTTTTATTCCTCCAGGGTGGATTGAATATGAGGACTCGTGGGCTTCTGACAAAATTTTCTGCTTTAGGTCAGCTTGATTAGGCACACAAATCCTTCCCCTGAATTGGAGGGTACCGTACTGATTCTTCGAGAAATCGGATGACTTGATGCGTTTCTGCAGTTTGGCATCGCCGGGCTGGGCCTTGCGGATTTCTTCCTCAAGAGTAGGAGTGACCGTCAGAACATTGGCAAGACTAGCTTCAACAATGACCAGGTTAATCTAAGCAATTTCTTCTTTGAGTTCGGAAGGCAGAGACTCCAGCATGACGTTTAAACTGATGGGCTTTCGACTGAGTGCATCGGCAACCACGTTATCCTTACCCGGATGGTAATTTATTCCAAGATCATAATCCTTGACCAACTCCATCCATCTTCGCTAACAGAGGTTTAAATCTGGCTGAGTAAAGATGTATTTGAGACTTTTCTAGTCGGTAAAAACTTGGCACCTTTTTCCAGTGAGGTAGCATCTCCAAATTTTTAAAGCATGAACTACCGCGGCCAATTCCAAATCATGAGTGGGGTAATTGCCTTCATGGGGTCATAGCTGTCGTGAGGTGTAGGCTACTACCTTGCCATCTTGCATAAGCATGCACCCAAGTCTTTGTCGGGAAGCGTCGCGATAAACGTCAAAGCTGCGGTAGATATCTGGAAGTGTTAATACTGGCGCAGTTGTTAAGCGCTTCTTTAACTCGGTGAAACTTTTCTCACAGTCTGACGTCCATTCAAACTTCTTATCCTTTTTAAGCAACTCCGTGATGGGCTCACAAATCTTGGATAACCCTACAATGAATCGACGATAATATCCGGCTAATCCAAGAAAACTCCGGATCTGAGACACGGTGGCGGGTGGCAACCAGTCGAGCACGTCTTTTACTTTGCTTGGGTCCACAGCTATTCCTTCAGCGGATAGAATATGCCCGAGGAACCCAACTTGCTTGAGCCAAAACTCGCATTTACTGAACTTGGCGTACAACTGGTGCTCACAGAGTCGTTGTAGCACTGCGCGGAGGTGTCCTTTATGCTCTTCTTCATTTCTTGAATAAATAAGTATATCATCGATGAAGACGACCATGAACTTAGCAAGGAAATCCATGAACACTTTGTTCATCATGTGCATGAAGAAGGCAGGGGCGTTGGTGAGGCCGAAGGACATGACGGTATATTCATAAAGACCGTAGCGTGTGGTGAACACGGTCTTGGGAATATCCTCCTTTTTAATTTTGAGCTGGTAATATCCAGTCCGCAAATCAATTTTTGAGAATACCTTGGCTCCACTGAGTTGATCAAACAAATCATCAATTCTTGGTAGAGGGTATTTGTTTTTGATCATGACATCATTCAACTGTCGGTAGTCCACACACATGCGAAGGCTGCATCTTTCTTGTCCACAAAAATAGCGGGTGATCCCCATGGCGAGGAACTGGGGCGGATATATCCTTTTTGGAGCATTTCATCAAGCTGTTTCTTTAGTTCCACCAACTCGGATGACGGCATTCGATAATATTTCTTGTGTATTGGTGTGGTTCTAGGCACAAGTTCTATTGCAAACTCAAGCTCTCGGTCAGGGGGCATGCCTGGTAGTTCTTCTGGGAATACATCGGGAAACTCACTGACCACTACGATTAATTCCATTTCTGCTATTGCTGTAAATACCATTTCCTTGGATGGTATGCTTCTACGAGCAATAAACTTGGTAGCTTGTCCATCTTGTCCGGTCAAATTGACTTCCCGGGTCGCACAATTTATGCATACTTGGTACTGAGTCAGCCAATTCATACCCAAGATGACATCCAATTTTTCAGACTCAATCAGTATCGAAGACGTCGGGAAACGGATTTCATTGATCCTGACTTCCAGATTGCGGCAGACAAGATTGCTTTGAATAATAGATCCCGGGGTTTGTACCAGCATATTCTTACCCAAAAGCGAACAAGGAAATTTGTTTTGGGCGACAAAACTCCGAGAAATAAAAGAGTGGGAAGCCCCAGAGTCAAATAAAATTACTGCATGTATGTTATTAATAGGGAACATACCAATGACGACTTCGGGAATTTCTTGGGCTTCGTCAGCTGAAATGTGATGAACGTATCCCATGACGTCGTGCTGACTTGGACCGGCTTCCAAATAATGGATTTGAGGCTTGAACGTAGCATTGGTCCGGGTGTTCTTGGGACACTGTTTGGCATAATGTCCGGTTTGTCCGCAACTATAACAAGAATTGTTGTGCAGACGATTCTCCATAACTGGGTTGAGCACATCATTCTTCACTTTGGTGGTGGTCTTGTTAACATTTTGTTACCAACTGGGCTGGTATGCCATCGGAGTTGGCTGCCAGGTACGAACCTTCTGCACTGGTTGCATTTCCTTCTTGGGATCAAATTTGCGTTTGTGATCATTATGGGCAGACTTGGTATCTAACACGAGCTTGTGTTCCCTTTCAGCAATGAAAGCCTTGTTCACCAGGGTTTGGAAATCTGGAAAATCGAACATATTGAGAGCACAGCGAAGTTGCGGGTTTAATCCACCAAGAAAGCGGTCCATCTTCCTTTCTTTAGTGGCCACGTCATATTGAGAGTAACGTGAAAGGTGATTGAATTTTTGTAAATATTCTCCCACTTACTGACTTCCCTGCAGGAGCGCGAGAAATTCACGCTGCTTAGTCTTCATAATTCCCGTAGGGTTGTGATATTTCCAGAATTGTTCCTTGAATCTTGACCAGGTAATTGCTTCATTCTCAGTCCCTATGGCTTTCTCACTTTCCCACCATATGGCAGCAGCATCTTCTAGATAATGTGTTACAAATGGAACTTTATCCTCTTCATCAGTTCGAGCAACCTCAAGTTTCTTTTCCATAGTTCTCAACCAATCATCTGCATCCAAGGGATCAACGGCCTGACTGAAACTAGGAGGCTTAGTCCTTTGAAAATCGGATAGTTTGGAGTGAGAGGCAGGCTGATTTCCATTATGTCCAACCATTGCTTGAATACTTCTAAATATTTCCATAAGATCATTGTTTCGTTGTTCCTCGAACATACGCATAATTTGCTCGGTGGAGGGCGGATTTGGCGGTGGAGGCGGTGGTGGAACGTACGGCTCGGGTGATTGTCATGCATGTCGCACGGAACACCGAACAGGAGAACCCTCGCGAACGTTGCTACTGCAGCCTCCCCGCGTCATCCTAATATGATTTTTCCCAAGTCAACGCAACCGAGATGAGAAGCATACAACAAGAACTAGGGAGAAGCCAGCAACAAAACCCAAGCGAAACCGAAAATACGAAGAAAATACAGTGAAAAAAATAAAGTCCAACATAATTATGCATAGACTCATACATGAAAGATAACAACATGCCAGGTCCAACTACCCTCATACATGAAACGAAATAGCATGACTAGTATGATTACAACCATACTCCATGCCGACAACTGAGAATACTCGAAAGCTCTACTTCTCGGCTGGCGCTGCGGGGTCCTCTCCTGATGCGGACTCGGATCCAGAACTAACGGGGTTAACGGAGACCTCCGGGTTAAAAGTGACACGATGACGCTGCCTCGAGGGCTCTCCCTCTGGGGCAGGTGAAGCGCGGATCATCGGGGCTGCATGTGTAGCGAGGAGTGAAACCCACTCTGCAGGAGCACTAAGGGGACTCGCAGTCGTGGTGCCCGAGCTACTCGGGGGAGTAACCAGAGAAACAGGGGATCTAGAACTGGCAGGAACATAGGGAATAAACTCCATAGATGGAGAAGTAGTGGCTGAGCGAGCAGTGACTAAAGTAGAGGCTAAAGCAGTGTGGTCACGACTCAACTCACGAGCCAGCTCGTAGATCAAAAGATAGCTAGCTGTGATGTAGCGAGAAAGGTGGCTAGCGACACTATCAGACTCCGGATCAACGACAGGGAAACGGACACTACCATTATCATGGAGAGAAGGGTAGTAATGGAAACCTGGGTGATTCTGCATCCGGACCTCGTTGTAGCGGAGCTCAACAAGTACCTCGAATGCAGCAAACTGGACAACCTGAGAAGCTGAAGAAGCATAGCCGCTACGAGAGGTACGAGTGTAAGAACTGGAATCAGAACTGGTGCGCAGAGTAACCACGGCGTGATACTCATACACTGAGTCAGATAGGCGCTCCCGGTACACACGATAGACTGGATCGTCTCCATGAGGGTATAGCCGACGCCACACGTTGCGAAGGAGATGCGGCGACGTGTACGACATCAGTCGCAACTGGCACGGATACAGCACCGGATCCATCTACGCTCACAACCATTAGCAGGTTAGCATAAAAAATAATATAATCAGTGCATGCAATGCAACAACCAGCTAGAGCTATTGCCGACACTCAGCTACAACTCGTATCTAGCGTCCAATTAACTCGGCTTAGTCTAACATGGCCTACAGTCAACGCGGCTCTGATACCAAGCATTGTGGCACCCCGGCTCAGAGCGACTGGTTTACCCTGCATTGCCAGCCAAGAGATCTTGTCTTCTGGCAACACACAACAACATGGTACAGAAAACAATCGCTTTATTCATGCTAGCGAGACATAGTTCATATTACAACAGTTAGCGAGGCCAAGCGGCACACACGATGCGGCTGAACAATATGTACATTATTTAGTGAACATAAAAGGGGCCTCGATCATGACAACTACTCGGCAGCGGAACAACGTCGTAGCGGGACTCCATAGCACAAGGACACCGACGTGGACACGGTCTAGACTCGGACAGTACTCCTTTCCAACGGGACTTTCCTGAAATCTGGCATGACACGCCAGGTCAATACATTGAATGTACTTGCAAGCTCACAATAAGCATAAACAAGATGACAAACAATATTATGATATTTATCCAAGTTAATCAACAATGCAACTATATAACCAACATGATGTGACTATGCTCAACATGTACTCATTCTCCCGACTTGCTTACCAGGTGTGACCAACAAACATAATATTACCAACACATAGTCGTGATCCTTACGGTGATCACAACCCGACCATCTCATGGCCCGTGATCCTTACGGCAATCACAACCCGACCAACTCGTGGCCTGTGATCCTTACGACAATCACAACCCGACAACTCATGTCCAACTCAACACGATGACCTCACTGTCATCCTAGTGCAATTTTGTGTGCATATTTACTAAGTGTTGACACATGGTGTACCTTACTTTCGAGCGTTTCCGTATCCGTGGACTCGGCTATCTATAGATTAAAAACACTCTACAGAGTTTAGTACATTGTACCCACACTACGGAACCCATGGCCTCACTCTCCCATCCGAGTGGACCAACAGCGATCCGACGAAACCATTTCACTGTCATGACACTCTCCCAGCCCCTCCGACTCAGACCCCACCGGGCTAGTCCTACGTGGCCCCGTGTCTACCTCCAGACACCTCGACCTCCGTCGTGGCCACGATCCACACTGGGATCCGGTACCAAACTTAACTGAACAATGGGCTCACAAGGTTATGCTTGCCTACCGGGCCAGGGTACAGCACGCCCATAACCTTCCCTAAATTGAGGTACCGACCAGAGGCACGACAACGAAACGCGTTAATGCCGTCCCATATCGGCAAATGTGGTTGCACTGGGAAAGACTCGTTTCAGCGGCACCATGACCCGGTCAACAACATGTTCAAGCTGAGTTATTAATCAGGTTCAACTTTAATGTGAAAAGAAAGTAACGGGTGTCGTACTGCCATACCATGCATCACTTAACATATGCACCACATAACCGTGCAAAACTGCACCAACTACACTCCCACGGAGCCAACATAAACTCATGCTACTATACTGGTAAAAACCTTTCTTTACTTATACCAGAACTATTTCTAGCAATTATCATCATTATACCTCATGCAAAAATAATATTCAAATTACTCATCAATTCTATGACCATATTATTTATTTATCACTTGCAACTAAGTTCTCATAATCTTACTAACAATATTTACTTCAAACATACTGAAGTTCAAGCATTTTAACATAACAAGCATATAACAGAATATATTTATTTTATAACTAATTAAAATGCATCAATATTCATAAGTTCAAGTATGAAAATCATAAATATTGAAGTGGCAACATGAAAATGTTACTGTGGCTTGCCTTAGTACTGATGAGGTTCACAAGGCTCTTGGTGATCCTCAAGACAAGCTGGTTCCTGTGAAAACATTCAAAAACCACAAAAGAAAATATCAAGAAACCTTCTGAAAATTGCCAGAAAATCTAGACAGCAAGGAAAAATCCCATCTTTTGGGAGCTGTTAGATTTTTGGACAAAGAACACAATGCAAAAAGAATCACTGCATTTGGTCTTGTATAATAAAAGTTATGGCTGTTTGAATGCTACTGGAATTTAAATGAATTTGAAAAAGAAAAACAGAGAGGGGGTGACGTCGATGGCGTATTTTCCCAGGGCGCCATCACTCATACCGCTTCGCGCGCGTTATGAGTTGCTGACTAGCGGGCCCCGCTAGTCAGGCCGGAGGGAGGGGGGAAAGAAACAGAGAGGCGCGACGCTTCGCCGGAGCTTCCGCCGATGTTGAGGCATCTTGGAGGAAAACGAGAGGGGGGATCGACGAAGAAGGATCTTGCGCACCTGCCCGTACCCGTGGCGTGGCAAATGGTGAATGGACGGTGTCGGATTCTTCCTCGCAAGCGCAGGCAGAACACGGTGGTCGCCGGAGATGAGGAAGACGACGGCTAGAGGCGGCTCCAGGGGCTCGGGCTTGGCGCGTTAGCTTCATGGAGGAGAGGTGGAGGCCCTGGCGGGGTCGCCTCGGCTTGGGAGTGGCCAGAGCTAGGGGGTCGATCCAGAGGGGATCGCCGGCGAGCTCGGCTCGGGGACGGCAGCCCGCGGCCTGCCCGGCCGGGCTGCGGCTTCTAGTGGCTATAAGAGAGAGAGGTGGAGAGGTGCGGTGCTCTGGGAGGCTGCGGACGGGGGTTTATATAGGCGGGGCGGCGAGGAGGGCTCGGGCTCCGTTGGAGGACAGCTGTCTCTGGCGCCCGGCGACGAATGGTGCCAGAGAGAGAGGGAGAAGGCGACGGGGTTCATGCGGGAGCTGTGCACGGACGCGGACGAGCACATGAGCAAGGAAGAAAGGGACGAATACAGTGCGCATGCACTGTGCCGTTGGCTGGACCATGCCCGTGCTCGCTGCAGCGAGCTTCGGCGTCGGCGAGCGGCAGGGAGGAGTAAAGGGGATGCAGACGAGGATGGTGGCACGGGGGGACACGCCCTGGCTGGCCGAGCAGCGGGCACGCGTGCCACAAAGGCGCTGGCGACGCGCAGAGCACGCGTTTGGCATGCCGACACCCTCGGACGAACGCGGTCACCACGTTGACCGTAACATCAGGCCACATATGCACTAACCATGATGTCTGGCGTGTAGTCCTTAGTTACTTTAGGTGTTACCACGGCTCAGTTGGTTTCCAGGTGCAGTAGAAGTGAAATGGTGAAGATGTTTAGTTACTGGACAGAAACTTTGAACAGTTACTGTGGTCAAACCACAGTGATTCAAGGGCTGATCTTTGGGGGTTTACTGACTCTTACTAAGGTGAATAAGCACAGGGAAAACCAGCTACAATGGAGCTAGTAAAAAGGTAGTTGCTATAGAAATTACCATTTTAGCCTAGAAGTGAAAATATTTTCTATAGCAAAAATACTCCAAAAAGTGGTGAAATATTTTTGTTCAGAAATGTGCCCTAGCGTCCAAAGAATATTTGAGATTTTTCTCAGGATTTTTAGGGCAACAGAAAGGAGGGTTGCTTTGGAGGTCAAAGATTTTAGCTAGGGTTTAGGAGGCAAAATGAATATTTTTCATTTAAGAAAAATATTCCAAGCAATTTTGTTGGGTTGGCCAGGGGTGAAATGATGGATTAGAAGAGGATAGGGGCACTTGGGTGAAAATCAAAGGATACCCAAGTGATCAAGTCCAAATGGAATGATTCAAAACTCCAAATCCAAACCAACTCAGCTGAAAATCAAGCAACGAAAAGAAGGCAAAAACCTGGCTATGACAGAAAATGGGTGGAAAACGGAGGAGATCAACATGGGTTGGCTTCATATAGAGGGAAGAACGAGAGAGAGAGCGCCAGAAACAGAGAAGAGTACGGGAGGAAAGAGACGAGCACGATGGCCTTATCCAGACCTTTTCGTTCAAGCGTTGGCCGAAAAGCACTTTGGCCGCTGGCAGGCCAAAAACAGGCCTTTCCGGTCCCCCGTAGGCCAAAGCTACTATTTTCGGCCAGCCCATCACCGACGGCACCTCTTCGGCCCAGGTAGGCAACTCTTCCGCCCATGCAAGGCCCAAAAGCCCTTTTCGGCCAAGTGGAGGCCAACAAGGTCATACTTTTGTTATTTTTTTGCATTGTCTGCTATAGTTTCCGACATAAGTGATAGTTTTGAAAAAAAAACGGCACTAGATGCACTTATAGCACCACTTACAGGTGGCCTCCCGGAACCCATTCCGACACTCCGATGAATACCCGGTACATCCCAAAACATTTTCGGTGACCAAATAGCATCACCCTATATATCAATCTTTACCCTCAGACCATTCAGGAGCTCCTCGTCATGTCCGTGATCTCATCCGAGACTCCGATCAACATTCGGTGACAAATTCACATAACTCATACAATACTATATCGTCAATGAATGTTAAGTGTGCGGACCCTACGGGTTCGAGAACGATGTAGACATGCACTACAAAAAAAACTACACTTCCGTGATGATACGTGTTTGTCACAGTAGGTCACATTTTTTGTCATGCATGTACATCCATGAAAATTTTATGAAAGAATCAAGATAGTCATACATGTGTTGTCGTAGAAGTGTTCCATGACATTACCAAAATTATCATCATGGAAGTGTCCACTTCCATGACGATAAATCACGCGTCACCGGAAGTGATTTCGTCAACGGTGACCGACACGAGGCATCCACCGTAACGGAACATCGTTAAGCTATCGGGTCGGATTTTGGATCTGATAACCCGTTAACAGCCTTGACCAATGGGAAATTTCCACGTGTAAAATTCTGATTGGCCGAAGGGAACACCTGTCAGCTCGTTAGTGGGCCAGATGTCGCCCATCCATTGGAGGAGACATGCCTATGATACGTCAACACGTGGCTGGGCCCAACAGAGGCCCATATAGGTTAAAAAGGCCGGCCCAGTCAAAGGCCCGTAGTACTTAATCAGGTACTAGTGGGCCAGCACAATAATGGCCTGCTTAATAAAGGCCCATTTATGGCCCGAAGCCAGATCTGGCCCGTTAATTGTTCGCCCAATATTTGGGCCCATTTACGGCCCAAAGCCAGATCTGGCACGTTAACTGTTCGCCCAATATTTGGGCCCATTTGCAGCCTGAAACTAGATCTAGCCCGTTAATTGTTCACCGAATATTTGGGCCCAACTACAACCCAATGACTTTCGGCCTATTAAAGGCCTGATGTAGACATGGGCCCATTTCAGCCCGGTGTGACTTTCGGCCTGGGAATGGCCCATGCTGCCGATGGGCCATATATGGTCTGATGGGACATCGGGCCCACTAACGGCCCGTGCTAAAGGTGGCAACAGTTAAGCCCAACGTGACTTTGGGCTTGTTAAAGGCCTGTCGTGTAATTCGGCCCGTTGATGCCTATACTAAGCTTTTCGCCTCTTAAAGGCCCATGATATCAGTGGGCCAACTAAGGCCCGAGATATGTTTCGGCCTGGTAACGGCCCGTGAGCTAACTGGGCCCAAAAAGGCCCGGTCTACATTTTGGCCTGCTGAAGGCTCGTCGACGACTAGGGAAAATTGAGGCCCAACATGCATTTTGGCCTGCTAAAGGCCCGTGGTTTCATCTCGGCCGTAATAGGCCAGTACAATATTTAGCCAGTTAATGGCCCAACACTACCTGGGCCAAACTAATATATAGGCCGGTGTAAGTTTGGGACTGGCGCAATGTGTAAAGGCCCCAATCATTCAGCCCCAAGAAAGACGCAGGCCAGTCCAATTGTGGCCCGCTAGAAAGCTGGCCCGTTAGAGTCGAATGTTTCGGCCCGGTCGACTACATCTGATTTTTTTTCAGATAGCAAATGATGGCAGTAACTAGTAGGAATTAAGAACAAACCTACTCTATACAATAAAGAAATTACGATATAGTAACTAAGAATAAACCTACACTATACAATAAAGGATTTAAGGTATATTACATCCACTAGGCATCGAAGTTCGCCACCAGTGATCATAAAGCGCAACGAAGAAGCAGATTACAAAAACTGGGCACCATTGCAGCGTAACAAAATAATACTGAACCAAGACCACTTCCAAGACAGTTCAAGAAAGGTTAGCCTTGCGGGGGAACTATTGCGCAAGCTACTGAGCAAGGCTATGAGACCGGCCTAGCATGTCGGTCATAGCTTCCAGGTGTAGCTGTTTAGCGATGAGGTTCTCATTGGTGTTCTCCGCATTCTTTCTTAGAGATAGGACTTCAAGTCGAAGTTGAGTTGCAGAATGCCTTTCTGCTAGAACTTGGGACTGAAGAAGTTGAACTGATTCAGACAACGAATTATGTGAGCTTGTTTGACTGTTAGTCTCAAGTAACTTGAACACTGCGTCAAGACAAGACTTTGGGGTTGTCTCGCTATCTTCAAGATGTTTTGCCTTCTTTGCTCCAATATATGTTGGGTTTGTCTCACAGCCTTTAGCAGACTTGTGCATGCCATCAAGCATATCACCCTGAAACAAAGCAGAGAGATGACAGGTTTTGCACATGTATAAACAAAGATGATAACTGTGTTGTCAATTCCATCCAATTTGAAATTAGAAAATAAAGAGTAAGTTCAAAATATCAATAGCATAATTTGGCATTGTTCATAATGCGGGGAGCTTCACCACACTACTGGATTACCATGTCAACATAACAAGCATAGATGAAGGGCAAAGAAAATCATTGTATCTATTTTGGATAATGTGCATGGTATGTTGTTCATATCAATAGCCACATCATTAAGATAAAACAGGAGATGACAAGGTGCAAACGTGGGCTGCTTCACCACACACAGGATTATAGATAGGGAGTAGGAGCAAATTAAACAGCAGTTGAGGATAAAGGCTTTAGAAGGACTGACTTACATTAACAGTTAACACCGGATTTATAATGCCCTTCTCCATGTCAAGGGAAGGATAACTCAAGAATTTCAACACAGAATCTTCTTCATAAGCATTGCCTGTAAGCTACATTTTGTAGAGAGTAATTATAGATATGATAATACTGGAGGGGATAGAGGATAATGAAGATAAGATGCATATTGATGCTACATAATCAACTACCAATCCCTGGAAGTACAAGCGTTACAGGAAAAAATGTACTGACAAGAGCAATGGGCTACACTTATGCACTGGCATTGTCTGTGTATTCTACTTGTTCGTAAGATTAAATATAGATCTGATCTATTTTAGTAAATGGTGGGCGAGGGAGATAAGATGCAGAATGCTACAAAATGAACCAATCCCTCATCCCATAATACAAGAGTGTTTTGAACACTGGTGTACTGTACAAAACGTTCTTATATTATGGGACGGAGGGACTAGCTGTTAACGTAAGTACAGTGATAGACCACGTTCGGTCCTTACAAGAGGACTGCAGAGCTAAACCTCTTCAAAAGCATTGGGTTGATTCTAAATTTATGTAAGAGTCCATACGGATCTTCTAATGTCCACCAAATGGACGATTACGAGGCTAACATGTGCAGTGATGCTACATCATCAAACAACTATGAAAGTAAGTATGGTCATATAGGGCAAGAGGTACTCACAAGAGCAATGCAGTGTGTAGTATAGTTGCGAGATTCTGTGGTCCCTTGAGAACGAATTTTCTTCTGCTAACAGTTTTCGTACAAGTGAGACATTAAGGCAAATGCAGAAATGTAGTTCAAATTGTGATGTGATATCATATACAGTACCTTACACTGCAGCTGAGACCAATGTGTAACAAGATTATTCCAGTCACCATCGGATAAATGTAGCACCGGAGACTTTACAGAAATTTCGTTCAGAGGCTCGCCATCAAAGTGCGCTTGCCTCAGGTAGGAACGATACTTCATCAACGAGTGCTTGAAAAGCGCAACCAACCCTTGCTCGTCATCACAATCCAGTTTGCTCCTCACCTATTTAAAAGAATGAAATCTTGTGTCTTCTATCAGCAGAAACATATGCAGTAATGACCATGAATAACATTAGTACATTATTACGCGTAAGTTGCGGAGGAAGACTGGAAATTGTTCTGTGTCTGCGGTATAATCTTTCCATAAAGGAAAGATGCACACAAAGTTCCTGACAACAACATAAGCTTCATCTTCTAAACTGGGAAGAAATGGAACATGGGTCCCATTTGCTGCAATTGGGGCTCCCTCTGGTTCGAAAAGGGATTTGGCAACTGGATTTGGTGTACTCTTTGCTGGAATGGGGGTTTTGCGTCGTACAGCTGGTGCTATGTCAACTGGCATAATCATACTGTTTGCTGTAGTTGGGGTCTGCTGAGTTGGGGCATCAGAAATGACTAGTGTAGTAGGGCTAGAGACTGCTAGAGTTGGGGTGTTTTGTGGGTCAGGTGATATTGCAACTACACCTAATGGGCTATTTGATTTATCAGGTGCCACTACCTTTTCCAAATACTTTGCTTGTGCTCCTCCATGATCAGCAATCGCCCTCTTCCTTTTGAACGTCTGATACACAAGAACAGCATTTGAATGGATAAATATGGTATGATGACTGGAATATGTAATGAAAATGGATAGGCAGGGCGTATTCACATACACGATGTGTAAACTAAACTAATGGCAGTTCAACAAAGTAGAAGCAATGCAAAGCATCAGTTGCAAGATATGTGCGAGCAATGTAACCTTGGAAGTTAGAGCAAGTACCTTGATGGGTGAATAATATAGGGAATCTTCCTCTCACTCCTCCAATAGGGAGCTACATTGACTTAGGTCTCCCTCTAGCTCAGAATCACTATTAGGATCATATTCTGAGCATGAATCTGTAGGTGGAGAGCGATTGCATTGCATTGCATCCAGACTTGATTTCAGTCCCTTAATGCCAAGTTTGACAGCCATGGCATTGTTCTGCTTTATTCTTTTCATGCGCGCAAGCTCATAATCATTATGATGTTGTTCAGAATCTGAGATTCATGAAAACATAAAAAGTAGTCAGATTATCTCTGGAATGCATTGCGGATTCAACTCGGAGAGTGTCTACCTATAAACCCCTGCATATGCAAAGTTCACCTCCCCAACCGTGCTGACCAGACCACACACAGAAATACAAACCCCTTATGTCTCTATAACAGGCAGGCACACATTTCAAAACTGAAGTTGGAACATTAGAATCATATGGAATTCGTATTTGAACAAATAAACTAAGCAATTATGAGTGGCATAATGTTTAGCTTCAAGGGTGGAGTGTTGGTAGTGAGACACAAAGCAAGTAGGCAGGTTGTATTCCATGTAAAAGATCGAAACCTATGTAAAAGATGGAAATGACATTTTCTTTCTATAGAATGCAGTGTTCCTTACCCACACATGATGGAAGAGATCACATAGAGAAATACTATCACTCATGTCTACGGTTCCAGTATTTAGAAACAGGGTGGTCCACCCTAAAAGAATATTGACAACCACTATGACAAGGCAAGCATAGATATAGTGAATCAATCATTTACTTGTGAGCTTACTAGGACAAGTATGCAGAATTGTAATTGCAGTAAGAGACCATCCAAAATCTGAATGAAGAAGTTTGTCTAGCACTTATTGTTTGCAACTAATCGACGTGAATAATTGGATATTATATCGAATGAGTAAGAAAGACAAGTAAAATTGTCAACAAACTTGGCTTGCAGTACTAATCTGGGTCAATGTCACTACGACCAACAATCCAAAATGACTAGTGTCTATTCCGAGGGCCGGAATTTTGAAAACCCTGTGAACTTTAGAGGTACTAAAGATTACCGAAATACATCTGAACCATTAAGTGTTCGTAGCACTGAGCACACAACAAACCCTAATGACAGTCCTACCTAATGAGTAATGAATCAATTAGAAAATGGGTGATGAGGAGTGGATGCTGAGTGTTGATGACGTATCTCAGGATAAATTGGGTTGGCTTGGTGGGTGCTGCACGCCTGAGCCCTGAACGGACTGGGAAGGTAGGCACAGTAGCGCGCCCGGGCAGCAGTAACGCTGTTGGGCGAGCGGCTCCTGGCCTCCTGTTAGTCCGGCGTCTCCTCCTAGAGTCATGCCGTCCGGGGACGGCAAGTCGCCGGTGAGGCAGGCGGCTGGGGGCGAGTAGAGATTGGAAGCGCGCAGCAGAACAGAGGGGAATCGGGGCCTGGGATGACCCAAAATCCCAGGGTGGGCCGGCCCACCGTGGGCACCCTGTAGAGATACACACCCGAGCAGTGAACATGCATTTTCGAAACTAATTTAGGAACATTTAGCTGACCAATTAAACAACTCTGTTTTAATAATATTTGATTCGTATTTGAACAACTAAGCTTGTTTAGCTTGATTGGTGGAGCAGTGTTATTATGACACGGAGCACGTATTCCGATCGTATAATGATCATAAAAGGGGGAAACTCTATGCATATTTTTTTTAGCAAAAGAGGGTTTTCCCCTCCGATTTCTATTAAAGAAACCACCACGGAACCAAAATGATCAATTAAACCCTAAGCATGATCAACTAAACCGTATTATGGTTGTGCCATGGCAGATTTGAAGCTGCAAACCGGAGAAATGATATTTAGCATCCATTGTTTGCTTCGAACTAAGAACTAAATTCTAAGAGCTGAAAAGAAAGTATAGTAACCAAGTTAAGATCTATTTTCTGGTTGAGATCAAAAAGTTCAGGAGATATGAAGTATCACCTCTCTTGTGGTGCCGTGTAGGCATCGGGGGTGCGATGGCTATCGGTGGCGTTGAAGCAGATCTGCGATGGTAGACGGGTGCATCGGGGGATAAGTCTCATTGCGGTGGAAGAGAAGGTCGTGTGAGCGGCCTCGGCAAAGAGGACGACGGCGCCGATGAAGGAGAGGACGCGATGCAAGGCTATTGGTCCGTCGCCGTGGATGAGAAACGTCCATCTCTAGCAGTGGAAGATGCGGTCTTGGTAGGCGCTCCGGCATGGTGGAGGACGGTGGCGATGGATGTGGTGGAGGACGGTGGCGATGGATGGGGTGGCGGACGGAGGCTGGTGTGGGGACGGGGTGTTCTAGCGCGGACGATGTATGAATGGGAAAATGGAGGGAGAGGTATGGGGAACCATGTTTATGGGACGCGCCTGTCTGAAATATGGGAAAGTTACGAACTTAGCCCCCATTTAAAATTTGGACGTCTCGTCGGTTGGGGATAGGACGGTAATCTCGAATCTCGCCAATATTTTCCCAGAGCGATTTCGGGCGAGGAGAGGGTGGTTGGCGCCCAAGGTGTATGAACAGGGTAGACATGTAGGGCAGTTGTGTCACGTCTGAGTGAAGTTACAAACCTGCCCGTATTGAAAATATTTGCCTACATCGATTTCGGCCGAGTCAAGTTTGTTTTGCCGCCCACCGTGTATGAATGGGGAATGGAGGGAGAAACAGAGGTCTTTTGGACGAGCTTGAATCAAATGTGTTTTGCCGCCCATGTTTGATGCCCACCGTGTCGGAATGGGCTCAGAGGCGGTTGTGTCACGTCTAATTGAAGTTACTAACCTACCCCTATTTAGAGCAGTGGAAATCGGGCCGATGGATTGTCCATGTAATGGGTAGACAGTAATTTCCATCTCCCAAACACTTGGCTTCGGGCAGCCGATGTGGGAGTGGACATTTTGCCGCTTCTTTCAAATTTTGGGACAATAAGCATCCACGTTTACCCTGGCAACTAAATTCGAATCCATTTTGTTTTCCTCTATGAATCTTTATAAATCATTCTATGTGTTTTTATATATCTTCAAAAGGACGACAAAGATGTATTCCATTGTCATATATGAATATGGTTTACAAATCCCGATACTCAAATTCAGAAGCTAGAATCTAGTTTAAGGTGAATTCAATATTTGGAACACTTCATGTCCAACTCAAATGTCACACACAGCATAATGTGTACTCCCATTTAGATATGTACACAAGCGATGTATCAAGATTCAAATACCGAGTCAATCAACCAAGAATGTACAGAACTAACAGACATATAGACACTTATAGAGTATATGGATCAATAATATCAACTAACATACATAAGCCAGGCCACTGTACTTTTTTTGGCTACAACAACATCCTTTTTATAGCCAGCATCTTGGCCCTTTCTGATGCGTTCCACTTATGGTCCATCTATACTACTACTATTGCTGAATGCACATTTAGCCCGATTGGCATATTTGTAGGTCTGGCACATCAATCCAAATGAAATGCCTCCGAGTCTTATCAATTAATACATACTTGTGCTCAAATAAAATTACAAACCAAAAAACAAAAAAAAAACAATTATTACATGATCTCTAAAACAAATGGTTTGATTGATTACATGAACAGACAACACAAAGGTTATTCAATGATGGAAAGAACATTTCACCTATGATTTACCAAGTAGGAATTTAATTTCCTTTTTTCCTTCAGGACCTTAACAATCTGGTCAGTCTCAGCTTGCTTCGTTTTGAAATCCACCAAATATTTAATGGTTATCTTGAGTACTGCTTGTGATTGTGTTGTTTGCTTCCTCAACATGTCAACTTTATCTCTAAGTGCAGAAGCAGAATCTCTTTCTACCACTAGTTTAGCCTCTAGAGCATCAGCAGTTGGCAATTCATAATGCACGATTGGGCCGGTGCCACTGCTGTGGTATGATGCAACGTCCATGGGGACCTTGCTCTTTGATCTTGGGCTAACCTGTTTTGCCATTAAAGTTCCGATTGGATTCATAAAAGTTGGAGTTAGCAAAACATCTCAACTGGGAGTTATAACAGCAAACCAGTTAAACAAACAAGGAATTAAAGAGTTTCAATTGGATGCTGAAAAGTAGTTATTAACATCATTGTAACCCGTTGTTGCAGCAACAAAGCAGTTAAACAAACAAGTAGATATTTAAGTTAAGGCAAACAGGTAATTCTTAACAGTAAGTATCAAACACATAGATAGGCGCAGTCTACAATATGATTAACAGGCTGTGGCAATATGTAATCAGTAGAAAACTAAATTAAGCCAAGCATCGTAATTGAACAATTTTGTAATAAGTGGCTAACTAAAATTCCGAGAAGCAGGTAACTAAACTTACGCTAGTTCTTTGTACAGGCACACTGCAACTTCTTTTTCGCTTACAAGGTTGTACGAAGGAGTCATGGCATCAATTGCTTGGATACGCAGTCCCAATACTTCTTTCTTCCCACACTGCATGGGTAAGTCGAATGGTTAATCTGGTAAGATGGTGCGTCCTTGATATGTTATATGAGGACGTGTAGTCAGACTAGTTGCAGCCACACACATCACACTAGCTTTTACTGTATATTTCATGCGATTACTTTTGGCATATTGAGATCTAAGCAATTTACAATAGGATGAAAAGACTGGCATCCTTCACATTATTGGCGAACTCAGTTCATAGGAACAAGAAATTCAACAATTCTGTGGGTAAATCAAAAGCGCCACTGGAATATTTTTCACTATCCAATCATACACACAAAAAGGGGCGACGCCACCATAGGGGCTGGTATGGGCGGCCGCCTCACGTGGATGGAAAGTGTTGTGACACCCCCAAAAATTTGGCCTTGTTTTAATGAATTAAAAATTTTGCTAGGAATTAAAACTTTGAATTTCTGAGCTCCATTTTTATTTTTAAATCATTTCCTTCCCTGTTATGATGAGTTTTTCCCAGTGAGAAAACTTTCCAAATATGTCATTGGACTTATTTAATCTGTCAAGAGAAACTTTCCCTTATTTAATATAACTAATTAAATAATTAAGTTGCTTGATCTTTACTTTCTTGAAAATGGTTTTTCAAGGTTATATGGCCATATTTGAACTATAACCATTGGATAAATTCACCTAAAATTCTAACCAAAAATTGGAGATGTCATGTGATGTTTTTAAATCACTTTTATACAAAAATATCTTTTATTTATGTAATAATTTGAGCTCTGCATCAATTTTTTCCTTCTCTGGTCCAGAGTGCATTTTGCACTACAACCCCTTTAAATAATTCTTTCTAGCCTCCACCAAAATTATGGGATATTGGTAGTAGCATATGATTCAACATTATGCAAAAACCTAGTGCTGTTCTTTGAAAATTTTGAGTCAATCAACCTCCTTTTCATTCTGGTCTAGCCTTGTGATTTCTACTGCAACCCTATTTAATTTTGCTCCAAAGATCTTGTGTTTTCTCCTACTTGTAGACAGCCCTACCAAACCCCTAAATCCAGGAGCATGCACCCATTGGATTAATTTTTGGTTCATGAAATAATGTCATTTATTTCCTGTCCAGAATTGTAGTTTTGCAAAGCTTGCACTAACAAGTTTGTGCTTTTCACAAACTAACCTCACCACTCTCTCTTGCATCTAAGGAGACCCTGATCTGGAGGATTTGGCCACCACAAGAAGAGCCTAGGTGCTTGTGGCATTTTGTCAAACACCTGGAGAGCATAGCCATATTTGGCATGGATTCAAGTTTACACTGTGAACTTGGTCACCTGACCTAACAACCATGCCCATTCACCCTCTATCTAACCCTAACCCAGCCCTGTTTCTTCCCAGCCTCAACCGCGACCTCTAGCATGCCCTGGCATTACGTCGAGCACGTCCCGTGCACGCCCGGAGCGCGAGCAGAGCGTGCGTTTGGCACGCGTTTTGCACGTGCCGCGCCCGAGCCGACGCGTCGCGCCCCTGGCCTTGCCTCCACTGCAGAGCCACGCCACGCACGTCCCTCCTCACCGCAACACGCCAAGCCGCCCCTCGCCACGTCCCCGACAGGCCAGGAGCTAGCCGCCACGGCCGCCGACAGCCCCTGCTCCGTTCAGCGCCGCCCAAGCCTCTTCCGCTCGCCACCTGGCCCCTGTAACAGTGCGAGCTCATCCATGAGTGTGTCCGCTAGCGCTCGTCGCCGCCACGACGCCCTAGCTACAGAATGGCGGTCGCCGGCGACCTTATCCGCAGCCGCCGCGGAACCGCCTTTCCACGCCTATAAAAGGAGGCCCCGAGCTTCCCCGAGCACGGAGGCAACCTCAGGCCACCCCAATGGCGCTCCCCTACCTCACATTCGACCCGGGGAGGCCTCCTTCTTCATCTCCGGCAACTCCTGCCGCCACCACCGCCCCGGCAAATCCGGCACCTCCAGTACCTCCCCCTCTCCGTTCGCTTTGCCAAGAACCTCCTCATCCTCCCGTGAAACCGTCCCCCTACTCAATTTTGATCGGGAACCACCGCAGCCCCAAAATCACTTCGCCCCCGAAACCATCTCCGCCGCGAAGCTCGTCGCCGGCAACTCCGTCCACGTCGGCGACCATAGCGGGTACCCCCGAGTTCGTCTCGACCTCCTGAGCACGCCCATGCACTCAGATCACCGAGGGACGCCGCCATTCGCCGGCGAGCCTCGCCGGAGCTTCGCCCCTGTTCAGTCAGGGGGAGACGACGCGCGCGTGGACCAGTCAAACCTGACCAGTGGGCCAGGCGGGCCCACTGTCGGTGACTCACGCGGCAGCCACGCTGGATAAGTGGAGGCGTAAAAGGCGCAAATACGTCTTCTCTGTCTGAAAGCGTAATCTCTTTTGAAACGTTTTCTTTTTCCTGATTTTATTAAAAACAGATTTTTACCACAACTTTGACTGCCTATAACTTGTTAAATATAACTCCAAATGAGTTGATTCTTTTTCCTACCTTCCTCAAATTTGGTCTAGTTTATTTTTAGATTTATTTGAAAATTTTCCAAACAACTTTTTTGTACTGTTTTTGAAATATGTGTTATTTGCATATTTTTGGAAATAGGATTTTTGGGAGAGAAGGAAGCTTTCAAAAATTTTGGGGAGCACCCCACCTCTCCACACCATTAAAGGCAAGCATTCTGAACC
The DNA here is from genome assembly GCF_002162155.2 of Triticum dicoccoides. Lineage (NCBI taxonomy): Eukaryota > Viridiplantae > Streptophyta > Magnoliopsida > Poales > Poaceae > Triticum > Triticum dicoccoides. The sequence goes on from NC_041393.1 coordinate 203,885,534, forward strand.
CTGGCATAATGTTTTGGTGTGTTATTTGACACGTTTATAACACCATCTTATTTCAGAGGACTTGTTATTTTATGTGACATGATCATTTGCATGGAAGCATATTAGTGATTTCCTTGCTATTGGAAATGAATATAAGTGTGATGATAATCAACCTCATGTGTCTTGCATGCATGCCGGAAAGGAATCCGGGAAAGCCTCGGCCTTGGGTAGGCGTGAGCTTGTCGCCGGTCCCCGTCAGGACGGTTATGTCCGGTATGGCATGGTAAGGTATATTGAGTGGTGCTTTTGTGAATTAAAATATATGTGTTTACATGTCTTGCAGGGAACTTATAAACCTCCTGAGTCGACCGTAGACCGAGTCTTGTTTCCAGTAACCCCCATACTTGATATGTACTACCACTTGTCCCTGCCGCAGGTAGGGTATGGTTCAGTAAGTCGTCAACCCCTTTCAAGCACACACCATACAGAGAGGCCATGGTGGAAGATATCGGTTGTAGCCGGTAGGCATGCCACCTGGTCCGGGGGCATGGGTGTTTCCGGTTGAGACCGAGAGGGGAGGCCACCCCTTAGAGCGCGCGATATAAATTTGATCCCATGCTACGCGAGGTTGTAGCCTCCCCACTTAGAGTTTTGCTTAACAAGTGTCATGGGTTATTCCAGACACCGATGAGTTAAGCTGGTGTGTGCAAGTTAGGCGTGTTTTCAACTAAAAGGCCGTAGACGGAATTAGCCCCGATGGACTAAAGGAATCCGTTACTCGTGGGTAAAGAGTACACCCTCTGCAGAGATTAAAACCTATTCGAATAGCCGTGTCCATGGTTAAGGATTACAGTCTGGGATGGGTCAAGAGTTGGTCTTAGTGTCGGTCTTCGGAGGAGAGATTATTAAACCAGAACTTGGACCGTGACTTGTGACTTGTGAAGATTATGATTATTATCTTGTGATGGACTAACCCGTTGCATTATTTATATTATCGAGTATCCCTGGACGGTTCTACCTCCTCGATGTTCATTGTGATTATTTATCTTGTAAGCCCTTTATGTGGTGTCGCTCAGACGCCCGACTGTGGCATTTCTTTTAAAGCCCTTTATGTGGTGTCGCTCAGACGCCCGACTGTGGCATTTCTTTTAAAGCCCTTTATGTGGTGTCGCTCAGACACCCGATTGTGGCATTTCTTTTAAAGCCCTTTATGTGGTGTCGCTCAGACGCCTGACTGT
>NC_041393.1:203887055-203899244 GCF_002162155.2 Triticum dicoccoides
ATTTCTTTTAAAGCCCTTTATGTGGTGTCGCTCAGACGCCCGACTGTGGCATTTCTTTTAAAGCCCTTTATGTGGTGTCGCTCAGACGCCCGACTGTGGCATTTCTTTTAAAGCCCTTTATGTGGTGTCGCTCAGACACCCGACTGTGGCATTTCTTTTAAAGCCCTTTATGTGGTGTTGCTCAAACGCCCGACTGCGGCATTTTATTCCCACTCTATTACTGCTTATTCATGTTGCATGATAATAACCTGCTTGCATGCATAAAAGATGTTTTATTTATGACTCGCGATGTGATCATAGAATTTTTTTTAGTGCATGATTATCAATTGTATTATACCTGTGTTCTAAATGTTTGCGAGTACATTCAAAGGACTCACTGGCTTGTCCCTGGCTATTGTCTTGGCCAGATTTCTGCTTGGAGAGGAGCGTGGCGATAACAGCCTCGAGTCCTAAGCAACGGTGATAGCAGCCTCGCGAAGATAGGAGTTAACCTGGTCAGCTGTTCCTGTGGGAAATGGAGTCCCATAGACACTGATGTCTCACAAACCGCTTCCGTCATCAACCACTAGAAACCCAATGGTTGTACTCACAGGCCAGAATGGTCTTGTACTACATATTTTGTATTTTGCTTGAGATTTCTGTATCAAGCTGGAGCCTCATCAGCTAACAGTAATCCTGGGGCTGATGAGCACGACGGTCTTTTTCTGGAAATTTATACCCGGAAAAACCCGGTCGTGACAAGTGTGCGCCTAGTTTGAGTCATCCAGGTTGGCCCATGCTAGTTTTGTTCATCCCAACGCACGAGCAGGCAATGTAAAAAATGAAGAAAAATGTTTCAATTTGGATGGGCCAATAACATAAGTGCAAGGCAGGCCCTATAGCAGGCTCGCGGCCCAAACGAGCGCCTCCCATGTCAATCGACAGGAGGAAAAATCCCAATTCATTCGCTCCAGCCTCCAGTCTCGTTTGCTCCTAACCTAGCCGCCGCTAGACAGACCGACACAGCACTTCCTCGCGCCCTCGTTGGAGGGCGGTCGCCGGGCTTCAAGCGAACAGAAGGACAAGAAGATGAAGATCCAACCCTGGGTGTAGCCTGCGTGGGAGGCAGCGGGGGCAGCACGGGCATGGCATCGAGCTTGCGCAAACGTAGTCGCAGCTTGCAAGAGTAGCATGTGCAACGAGCAAGTACATCACATCCCTGATTATATCTAATTCAACTCTTCAATTTCTGGCCAATAGTTAAACCTGACGGTGTTGTAAAACTGCTTGTATGTAGGGAATCTATGAGAAAATGAAACCCATTTCTACTTATTTTATAACTCCCCCAATCAATACTGAACTGACTGAATTTGATGTATCTAATCAAGTTTCCGGTGCAAACATACAAGCTCATGTTGTTCTTGAGCCTAAAGTGTCTAATGAACAGACTGCTAATGAAGGATTTGATGCAAACATTTTGAATGCTCCTAGTGATGAATATATAGTGTCTAATGAGGGATCTAATGCAAGCATTTTGCAAGCACATTGAAGGATTTAGTGTCTAATGATGATATACTATGTTGAGAGAGACAAAGATTTGTAGGCATTGATGACAAGCAAATTATAGTGCATTTTCATAGCTTGAGGAAACGTCGAGGCAATCTACCAAAAAGTCCCCATATCATGACAACATAGCATAAATACTTTTCTAATCTGTTATTTGAAACTATTGGCATACTTTTGCATGATAGATATATTGATATGCAGTTTGCGCACTGGTTATACATGCAATTACACTTCGATATTTTCAGCCAGAGAATGAATAATTCAAGCAGGTACAGACCATGTTTGTAGTCCTTTTACACCATGCATCATTTAGTGTTTATAATCTGAACTACTTTGGATCATTAGCTGGTTTTCAAAGTGCATGTAGCTTCACATTTCTCAAGTTATGTTGATTTCCAGAGTGCAAGTGCCTTCGTATTTTTTAAGTTAAATGTTCGCCCCTGGTAACTTGAATTCGTGGATCAACCACTTCACACAAATCATACACGAATGTCAGTACGAATTAAATGAAATGCAGGGACTTATGCTAGCTCATTGTATAGGCTCACTGCAGCTCTGCTTGCGCTTGGGATGTTCCATGTAAAAGTCCATGTTACCACTTGCTTGGATGTGCAGGCCTTGTGCTCCTTGCACCCCCTCTACATTTTTGACACGGCGAATGGTTGATCAAATAAGAGGAATCGACCTTGATGTTGTACCGGAGGACAGATACTTACAAGGTTATACAGGTGTGCAGGATGTGTACCAGATCCCGTAGCACCATCATGCTTCGCTAAAAAATGGATTTGCTTGTTTCAGATGATATCTCCAGAAGAAATAAGAGTTGAAGTCAGAGTTGCATGATTATTTTGATAGGACATGATTATTTGTTAGTATGCTTTGAAGCATTACTATTTTTATGTTTTATAAGCTTTTATCTTGAATCATTTGGATCTAAACATTCATGCCACAATAAAGAAAATTACATTGAGAATTATGCTAGGTAGCATTCCACATCAAAAATTCTATTTTTATCATTTACCTACTCGAGGACGAGTAGGAATTAAGCTTGGGGATGCTTGATATGTCTCCAACGTATCTATAATTTTTGATTGTTCCATGCTATTATATTACCTGTTTAGAATGATTATGGGCTTTATTATACACTTTTGTATTACTTTTGGGACTAACCTATTAACCGAAGGCCCAGCCCATATTGCTGTTTTATTGCCTATTTCAGTATTTCGAAGAAAAGGAATATCAAACGGAGTCCAAATGGAATGAAACCTTCGGCAGCGTGATTTTTGTGAAGAATATCACCCAGGAGACTTGGAGTTCACGTCAGAAGAGCCTCGAGGAGGCCACAAGATAGGAGGGCCCCCCCCCCCCTTATTGGGTGTGCCCCCCTGTCTCGTGGGCCCCTCGAGCACCTCCCGACCGACTTATTTCGCCAATATAAGCCTATGTACCCTAAAAACATCAAATATCAAGATAGATCGGGAGTTCCACCGCTGCAAGCCTCTATAGCCACAAAAACCTCTTGGGAGCCCGTTCCGGCACCCTTCCGGAGGGAGGATCCTTCACCGGTGGCCATCTTCATCATCCCGGCGCTATCCATGACGAGGAGGGAGTAGTTCACCCTCGGGGCTGAGGGTATGTACCAGTAGCTATGTGTTTGATCTCTCTCTCTCGACTTCTCTCTCGTGTTCCCTCTATGGCACAATCTTGATGTATCCCGAGCTTTGCTATTATAGTTGGATCTTATGATGTTTCTCCCCCTCTACTCTCTTGTGATGAATTGAGTTTTCCCTTTGAAGTTATCTTATCGGATTGAGTCTTTTATGAGAACACTTGATGTATGTCTTGTCGTGCTTATCTGTGGTGACAATGTGATATCATGTGCCACTTGATGTATGTTTTGGTGACCAACTTGCGGGTTCCGCCCATGAACCTATCCATAGGGGTTGGCACACGTTCTTGACTCTCCGGTAGAAACTTTGGGGCACTCTTTGAAGTACTTTCTGTTGGTTGAATAGATGAATCTGAGATTGTGTGATGCATATCATATAATCATGCCCACGGATACTTGAGGTGACAATGCAATATCTAGGTGACATTAGGGTTTTGCTTGATTTCTGTTTTAAGGTGTTATTCTAGTATGAACTCTTGAATAGATTGATCCGAAAGAATAACTTTGAGGTGGTTTTGTACCCTACCATAATCTGTTCGTTTGTTCTCCGCTATTAGTTGCTTTGGAGTGACTCTTTGTTGCATGTTGAGGGATTCTTATATGATCTATCTATGTTATTATTGTTGAGAGAACTTGCACTAGTGAAAGTATGAACCCTAGGCCTTGTTTCCTACCATTGCAATACCATTTACGCTCACTTTCATCATTAGTTACCTTGCTGTTTTTATAATTTCAGATTACAAATACCTTTATCTACCATCCATATTGCACTTGTATCACCATCTCTTCGCCGAACTAGTGCACCTATACAATCTACCATTGTATTTGGTGTGTTGGGGACACAAGAGACTCTTTGTTATTTGGTTGCAGGGTTATTTGAGAGAGACCATCTTCATCCTACGCCTCCTACGGATTGATAAACCTTAGGTCATTCACTTGAGGGAAATTTGCTACTGTCCTACAAACCAGTGGACTTGTAGGCCCAACAACGTCTACAAGAAGAAGGTTGTGTAGTAGACATCAACCTCTTTTCTGGTGCCGTTGCCGGGGAGGTGAGTGCTTGAAGGTATATCTTTACATCTTGCAATCGAATCTTTTTGTTTCTTGTGTTTTCACTAATTTAGTTTATAAAAGAAAACTACCAATAAAATGGAGTTGAGTTTGTCTCATACGCTTCGTCTTTTTAATATCTTTCGTGAGAATGATGGAAAGGAAAATTGTGCTCAAGTGCTAGAAGAAGAATGCATTAGAATGTTTGATACTAAATCTTTGAATGATGAGCATGATTGCAATGTTGTTAGTATGAATTCTTTGAATATCCATAGTACTAATGATGATTGCACTAGTCATGATGAAAATATCTCTTATGAGCATGTTAACTTTTGTGGAGTGCATGTTTGCATGAACACACCGAATAGATAAGATATATATTGAAAGATGCATAAGCATTTAGAAACTAAATGGTTTCAAGAAAGGCTTAATGTTAGCGCTGAAAATTTAAGATATATTTACCGTTGTGAACTTTGCAATGAACATGATCATTTACATCTCCAATGCAAATTGTTTCATGATCGAATCATGTCCAAAAATTGTGATGATTTGATCTCCCTTGCTCATTACAATGAACTTAGTTTGCTTTTGGGTTATGAAGTATTGAAACGTGCAACTAAGCTTATTCCAAAATTTAATCTTGGGCATTTCCTTGATATTGATCTAGAGAAGATTTATATGTATTGTACGGTCAATTGCATTGAAAATCCTTATATTGCCAATTACCTAAAGAAAAGAAAGCAAATAGAGGATGATGATAATACTAATCAAAGGGAAGAGACTTTTCAATCTCCTCCTATTATTTCTTATGATGATTCGGGTAACGAGGAGGAGCTTATTATTCAACCAATCCCATTAATAAAGAAGGTTGAACCCACACATAATGTGAAGAAGAAAAGGAAGAGAAGGGGCAGCAAAGGTAAAAAGGAATCCCTCCCAAATGATATTGCTCCTACTACTCATTGTGATGATGATAATTGCTATACTATTGGTGATATCCATACTATTGATGATGATTATGCTTATGATATGAAAAGACCCAAGCTCGGGGATGCTATGTTTGATGAGGATGACATATTAGAGAATATATTTGCTTAAATTAATGTTTGTCCCAAGCTTGGGGAAGCTATGTTTAATGAAGATGATATTTTTAGCCTCCCAAGTTTTGATATGCAAAGTTGTTATGATGATAGCATGCCTCTTTATGATGATTATATTGATGAAAGTGGGTTTGGAAGAGTGTCAACTTTAGGAAGTAGTGATCCCACTATTTTGGAGGATGTTGAATCTTATTGTGATGAATATGAAAGTGGATTTGGAAGAGTGTCAACTTTATTTAGAGATTCCACTATCTTGGGAGAGGTTTCAATCGATTATGATGAGAACGAAGTTGCTACTTATGATGATTATTGTGATGAAGCTTATGCTATAAAAAGTAGTGATGATTATATTTATAAAACTTTTCATGTTTATAGTTACCCTTTTTCTGAACATTACTCTTTTAATGTGGAAACAATTTATAGTATTCGAGTCTCTTATGATACTCCCACCATTCCGAATGAGAAATTTTTTGGTTATGTGGAGAGTAGTAAATTTTCCATGCTTGTAAATCATGAAAAGAATGCTTTAGGTGCTGGTTATATTGTTGAATTCATTCATGATGCTACTGGAAATTATTATGAGAGAGGAACATAGGCTTGTAGGAATTGCAATAATATCAAGTTTCCTCTCTATGTGCTTAAAATCTTGAAGTTATGCTTGTTGTACCTTCCTATGCTAGTTGATTATTGTTCCCATAAGTTGTTTGCTCACAAAATCCGTATGCATAGGAAGTGGGGTAGACTTAAATTTTCTAGTCATATGCTTCATGATGCTCTCTTTATGTTTCAATTCTTATCTTTTATGTGAGCATCATTGTCATCATCATGCCTAGCTAAAAAGGCATTAAAGAAAAGCGCTTGTTGGAAGACAACCCAATATTTACCCTTACTGTTTTTGTGTGACCACATGATTATGCTACTGTAGTAATCATGTTTTATAGCTTTTGTTTCAATGAAGTGCCAAGTAGAGCCTTTGGGAAGACTTGGGTGAAGTCTTTATGATCTTGCTGTAAAAAACAGAAACTTTAGTGCTCACCAGAATGGCTGCCATTGTTTACTGGAGAGTGATTTTAGGTTGATTCTTTTGGCAGATGATTAATAGACAAATTCCTCAGGTCAACCAATTTATTTCATAAATTTTGGGGTTCCAGAAGTATACGTTTGATACAGATTACTGCAGACTGTTCTGTTTTTCACAGATTCGGTTTTCATTGTGTTGTTTGCTTATTTTGATGAATCTATGGCTAGTATGTAAGGGTATGAACCATAGAGAAGTTGAATACAGTAGATATTACACCAATATGAATTTAGAATGAGTTCATTACAGTACCCTAAGAGGTGGTTTTATTTTCTTATAATAACGGAGCTTACGAGTTTTGTGTTGAGTTTTGTGTGGTTGAAGTTTTCAAGTTTTGGGTAAAGATTCGATGGAGTATGGAATAAGGACTGGTAAGAGCCTAAGCTTGGGGATGCCCAAGGCACCTCAAGATATTCAAAGACAACCAAGAGCCTAAGCTTGGGGATGCCCCGGAAGGCATCCCCTCTTTCGTCTTCGTTTATCGGTAACTTTACATGGAGCTATATTTTTATTCACCACATGATATGGGTTATGCTTGGAGCGTCATTTTCTTTTGTTAGTTTTTACGTTCTGTTAGTTAGATAATGTTTTGCATCTTTATTTTCAATAAAAATGTCAAGGATAGCCTTTACCATGCTTATTTTGCTAGTATGCATGTTGCTGTTTGAAAACAGAAAGTTTACCGCTGTTGCAAAAATTCCCTAGAAAATTCAGAGAGTGATATAATGTTGAATATTTTTGAATAATGAGGTCTGATAAATCTTTTACAGCGTAGTATTTTTCCTATAATTTTTGGAGTCAGGGAAGTATTGATACGCTTGCATTCTTTACAGACTGTACTGTTTTGACAGATTGCTGTTATGTTTGCATTGTTTGCATATGTTTGCTTGTTTAATGATTCTATTTGAGGATAGGAGTATTAAATATGCAGAGACATTTAGTATTCAATGTTTAATAATAATTTTAGTGATTTGTTACAGTAGAAAATGATAAGGTTTTGCATTGGTTTATACTAACCTATCTCACGAGTTCTTGTTGAGTTTTTTGTGAATGAAGCTTTTGATAAAAAGAGAAACCGTGACATGAAAGGAATTAAGGAGACACAAAAGCTCAAGCTTGGGGATGCCCAAGGCACCCCAAGATAATATTTCAAGACGTCTCAAGCATCTAAGCTTGGGGATGCCCCGGTAGGCATCCCACCTTTCTTCTTCGACAATCATCTGTTAGTATCAGTTGAGCCTAAGTTTTTGCTTCTTCACATGAGTTGTGTTATCCCTGCAATGTCATTTTATTTTGTTTTTCTTGCTTATTGAATACAATACCAAGATCTGAAATTCTTAAATGTTAGAGAGTCTTCACATAGTTGCACAATTATTTGACTACTCATTGATCTTCACTTATATCTTTCGGAGTAGTTTGTCATTTGCTCTAGTGCTTCACTTATATCTTTTAGAGCATGACGGTGGGTTAATTTTGAAGAAATTTCTAGTCTCTCATGCTTCACTTATATTATTTTGAGAGTCTTTTAGAACAGCATGGTATTTGCTATGGTTACAAATTTGGTCCTAGAATGATGAGCATCCAAGTTGGGTATAATAAAAACTATCATAGGAAGTGAATTGGATGCTATGATCAATTTGTTGCTTGATAATTGTTTTGAGATATAAAGGTAGTAATGTTAGGGTCATGCTAGTGGATAATTATGAAATTGAGAAATACTTTTGTTGAAGTTAGCAAGTCCCGTAGCATGCACGTATGGTAAAAGTTGTGTGACAAATTTGTTGCATGAGGTGCTCTTTTGATTGTCTTCCTTATGAGTGGCAGTCGGGGACGAGCGATGGCCTTTTCCTACCAACTTTGCTTCGAGGGCTAAGTAGACTTTTGCAATAAGTATATGAGTTCTTTATGACTAATGTGAGTCCATGGATATACGCACACTCATCCTTCCACTTTGCTAGCCTCTCTTATTACCGTGCAACTTTCGCCGGTATTGAACCCATTATTTACCTTCCTCAAAACAGCCACCATACCTACCTATTATGGCATTTCCATAGCCATTCCGAGATATATTGCCATGCAACTTTCCACCGTTCTGTTTATTATGACACGTTCCATCATTGTCATATTGCTCTTTGCATGATCATGTAGTTGACATCGTATTTGTGGCAAGGCCACCTTCATAATTTTCATACATGTCGCTCTTGATTCATTGCATATCCCGGTACACCGCCGGAGGCATTCATATAGAGTCATATCTTGTTCTAGCTTTGAGTTGTAATTCTTGAGTTGTAAATCCATAAGAGTGTGATGATCTTCATTATTAGAGCATTGTCTCAGTGAGGAAAGGATGATGAAGACTATGATTCCCCCACAAGTCGGGATGAGACTTTGGACTTTACAAAAAGAAAAAAAAGAGAAGAAAAAGAAAAAAAGGGGGAAAGGCCAAAAAAAAGGAAAGGCCAAAGAAAAAAAAGGAAAAAAGGAAAAAAATAAAAAAATAAAAAAAATAAATAAATAAAATGAGAGAAAAAGAGAGAAGGGACAATGCTACTATCTCTTTTTCCACACTTGTGCTTCAAAGTAGCACCATGATCTTCATGATAGAGAGTCTCCTATGTTGTCACCTTCATATACTAGTGGGAATTTTTCATTATAGAACTTGGCTTGTATATTCCAATGATGGGCTTCCTCAAAATGCCCTAGGTCTTCGTGAGCAAGCGAGTTGGATGCACACCCACTTAGTTCTTTTTGCTGAGCTTTCATATATTTATAGCTCTAGTGCATTCGTTGCATGGCAATCCCTACTCACTCACATTGATATCTATTGATGGGCATCTCCATAGCCTGTTGATACGCCTAGTTGATGTGAGACTATCTCCTCCCTCTTTTTGTCCTCACAACCACCATCTTTTACCACCCAAGTGCTATGTCCATGGCTTATGCTCACGTATTGCGTAAGAGTTGAAAAAAGTTGAAGCGCGTTAAAAAGTATGAAACAATTGCTCGGCTCGTCATCGGGGTTGTGCATGATGGGAGTATTTTTGTGTAATGAAAATGAAGCATGGCCTAACTATATGATTTGTAGAGATAAGCTTTCTTTGACTATGCTATTTTGATAGGACATGATTATTTGTTAGTATGCTTTGAAGCATTATTATTTTTATGTTTTATAAGCTTTTATCTTGAATCATTTGGATCTGAACATTCATGACACAATAAAGAAAATTACATTGAGAATTATGCTAGGTAGCAATCCACATCAAAAATTCTGTTTTTATCATTTACCTACTCGAGGACGAGCAGGAATTAAGCTTGGGGATGCTTGATACGTCTCCAACGTATCTATAATTTTTGATTGTTCCATGCTATTATATTACCTGTTTTGAATGATTATGGGCTTTATTATACACTTTTGTATTACTTTTGGGACTAACCTATTAACCGGAGGCCCAGCCCATATTGTTGTTTTATTGCCTGATTCAGTATTTCGAAGAAAAGGAATATCAAACAGAGTCCAAACAGAATGAAACCTTCGGCAGCGTGATTTTTGGGAAGAATATCACCTAGGAGACTTGGAGTTCACGTCAGAAGAGCCTCGAGGAGGCCACGAGATAGGAGGGCACCCCCCCCCCCTACTGGGCACGCCCCCTGTCTCGTGGGCCCCTCGAGCACCTCCCGACCGATTTCTTTCTCCTATATAAGACTACGTACCCTAAAAACATCAAATATCAAGATAGATCGGGAGTTCCGCCGCCGCAAGCCTCTGTAGCGACCAAAAACCTCTCGGGAGCCCATTCTGGCACCCTGTCGGAGGGGGGATCCTTCACCGGTGGCCATCTTCATCATCCCGGCGCTATCCATGACGAGGAGGGAATAGTTCACCCTCGGGGCTGAGGGTATGTACCAGTAGCTATGTGTTTGATCTCTCTCTCTCTCGAGTTCTCTCTCGTGTTCTCTCTCGTGTTTCCTCTATGGCACGATCTTGATGTATCCCGAGCTTTGCTATTATAGTTGGATCTTATGATGTTTCTCCCCCTCTACTCTCTTGTGATAAATTGAGTTTTCCCTTTGAAGTTATCTTATCGGATTGAGTCTTTTATGAGAACACTTGATGTATGTCTTGCCATCATTATCTGTGGTGGCAATGGGATATCATGTGCCACTTGATGTATGTTTTGGTGACCAACTTGCGGGTTCCGCCCATGAACCTATGCATAGGGGTTGGCACACGTTCTTGACTCTCCGGTAGAAACTTTGGGGCACTCTTTGAAGTACTTTGTGTTGGTTGAATAGATGATTCTGAGATTGTGTGATGCATATCATATAATCATGCCCATGGATACTTGAGGTGACAATGGAGTATCTTGGTGACATAAGGGTTTTGGTTGATTTCTGTTTTAAAGTGTTATTCTAGTACGAACTCTTGAATAGATTGATCCGAAAGAATAACTTTGAGGTGGTTTCGTACCCTACCCTAATCTCTTCGTTTGTTCTCCGCTATTAGTTGCTTTGGAGTGACTCTTTGTTGCATGTTGAGGGATTATTATATGATCTATCTATGTTATTATTATTGAGAGAACTTGCACTAGTGAAAGTATGAACCCGAGGCCTTGTTTCCTACCATTGCAATACCGTTTACGCTCACTTTTATCATTAGTTACCTTGCTGTTTTTATAATTTCAGATTACAAATACCTTTATCTACCATCCATATTGCACTTGTATCACCATCTCTTCGCCGAACTAGTGCACCTATACAATCTACCATTGTATTGGGTGTGTTGGGAACACAAGAGACTCTTTGTTATTTGCTTGCAGGGTTGTTTGAGAGAGACCATCTTCATCCTACGCCTCCTACGGATTGATAAACCTTAGGTCATCCACTTGAGGGAAATTTGATACTGTCCTACAAACCTGTGCACTTGCAGGCCCAACAACGTCTACAAGAAGAAGGTTGTGTAGTAGACATCAGGCACCTGCCTTTGTGTCCATGACACGTGGGCCGAACAGGTGGCTGGCCCACATGTCAGTGACCCAAAGGCAGTTGCCTTTAAGGCACCAAAGCAGCGTCCACCCCGACACGACCTTGGTCTGCCTGGTGCACCTACATTTGAGAATGCAAACGAATCTTCTTTCATTTGCAAACGAATCTGTATGTATTACCATGCCCATGTTTTCCTTGCAATAATTAGTCATTCGACACGAGATACTCCCTCCGTTCACTTTTGTAAGTCGTTTCAGACAACTTAAAATGAACTATTTTGCACATTGTCTGAAATGTCTTCAAGGTCTTATAAAAGTGAACAGAGGGAGTACTATAAATTAATTAATGAGGAGTTATTTGAAAAAAAAATCGAAACGGTACCCACGCTAACATGGATTAGAGTGTGTGTCACATAATTAGGTAGTTGAATTAGAGTGTGTGTCACGTAGTTAGTTATTTGAATTAGAGTGTGTGTCACATAGCGATCTCCAATTCTAACGATTTCGCATTTCACTGTATCCACGCTACTTCTTTAATACAAATTCATATGTATATGATGAACACCATGGTAGTGAGAAAACTTTTGGATGGATTCAAACATATGGCCTACAAAAAAGCACAACAAATTGAGTCAAAGTCAACTTTTCGAAACTTAGTATGGCACGAATTCGAAATAATTACCCGTATGCCTGGTCCTCGGTTCAAATCTTACAATGTACACCGAATTGAAACATCGATATTAAGTCTCGTACTATGTACATTCA
>NC_041393.1:203899543-203900049 GCF_002162155.2 Triticum dicoccoides
ATTCTTTCTCTCCATGTTTCGATCTCTAAGTCTCTCAACTACACAACCCCTTTTTCCACTCTGTTACCAAATGTATTTACCTCACACACCCGCCATTGCACCCCATGCCAAGCTCTCTCTCTCTCCCCTCTCCCTCTCACCCTCTCGCGCTAAATACATGCATTGCCTATCTACCCCCCCCCAACCTCTCGTACGCAAGCACGCACGTTGTATATCTAGGTCACTCCCTCGAGACTGTCTCACTCTTTCTTCCGCACGGCAGGGCACACTCTCTCAATCTCGCTCTCTTTATCTGAGTCTCGTTTAACCTCGTTTTCTTTCACACACAAATGATATATCTCCCTATTCGGGCCTTGATCGACACACTCTATACTCTCTCACGCAGATTGTCTATCTAGGTCAGTCCATCCAAGCCACTGCCACTCTTTCGACCTCATGGTGGGCCATGCTCACTCAATCTCTCTCTCTCTCTCTCTCTCTCTCTCTCTCTCTCTCTCTCTCTCTCT
>NC_041393.1:203900059-203943137 GCF_002162155.2 Triticum dicoccoides
ACACTCTCTCAATCTCGCTCTCTTTATCTGAGTCTCGTTTAACCTCGTTTTCTTTCACACACAAATGATATATCTCCCTATTCGGGCCTTGATCGACACACTCTATACTCTCTCACGCAGATTGTCTATCTAGGTCAGTCCATCCAAGCCACTGCCACTCTTTCGACCTCATGGTGGGCCATGCTCACTCACTCTCTCTCTCTCTCTCTCTCTCTCTCTCTCTCTCTCTCTCTCTCTCTCTCTGTATGTCTCGATTGACCTTGCTCTTTCTCGGACAAAAATGATATATCACCATGTTTGATCCCAATTCGAATTATTCACATTGTATACTCTCTCACGCACATTGTCTATCTAGGTCACTCTCTCCAACCCGTCTCACTCTTTCGATCACACGGCAACCCTATGTGATCGGTTGACCTTGCTTCCTCCCACACACAAAATATATCTACACGTTTGTGACTGGATCATCTCTCAAGCTCGATCTTACAGCCCTCACCCTTGCCAAAAGCTCAATCGGACAATATCTCTCCAGAGCATATATATTTGTTCAACGAATGTCGGACCACACTCACTTTGTCTCTCTATCTATATGTCTCTCGATTGATCTCGCTTTCTCACACCGTATCTTCCACGCGTTGAAGCTACTATCTCTCCATCCCTCGCAAAGCCGGAGCTACTTACATTGCGAGGGGCACTCCAACCTTGGATTAATTTGTGTAGGCATTTATTCCGGTCGGTTTAGATTATATTTTCGTAGCATTCGGCCTCACAACTACTCCAAACACCGTTGCAACCCACGCAACTCCCCTAGTTGATTTCCCCTGGCTCGGTCATCACTCTCTCGCACGTCCTTTCTTGCCTTCAACGTCGCAGCATGGTATTATTGAAAAAACTATGTTGTTCTCTTTAATTATTATAAATAAGCTACAAAACTACACACCGATAGTCCACTTGGAATGGAACAAATTTTGGACCCACAAAGTAAAGTGCTACAAACTACACACCAAGGGGCCCACATGTCATGAAACAAATTTGGACCCATATACAAATTAAAAAATAAAGGACGAGGATCGAACATGCGACCGGGCCTTCAAGCCGCACGTCAATAGGCAACATACGTAGAATAGCAATGCTTGTTGTAGCCCCCCTTTGTTCACATAATGTTTTTATATTACCACAGCCTAATTAATGGATAACATGTAATATTATTTTAGTACTATTCGCCTTCACTTACTGGTGGGCTCCATGTGTGCTCTCTCTCTCCTCCCCTTCTGCGTTTAGACGCACGGGCAAACAGGAAGAACTCGCGGGCGATGTTGCCGTTGACCATATCTGGACGCGTTCACAAGTCACGGCACCAGTTTCACGTACTAGCAACACTAGTCAGTGTGTACGTGCAATGCACGTTAATTTGGAAGTATATTAACTGCATGCGGATATTAAGTACTAGGATATTATTTGCGTGTTGTTATGTGATTAGCACTATTTTTGGCATGAAATTAACTGCACGCTAAACGTGTTGAGCGCTCGAAATTGAAGCAGTCTAGGTCGTTGGATGACAAGGAATACATGAGGCTTGATGATGTTTTATATTTAATTTGATACGGCTCTAGCAGAACATTCAATCGATCAAACCATAGATTTCGTTCAGTCTAACTCCGACTTTAAATTATACGACGATCGATATAAAATAAACGGAAATGATAAACGTTCGGATTTTAAGCATGGCAATCCGAATGTTTTTCATGGCAAATTTAGATTATGCGGCGGCGGGGGCGTCTCGCGGTGGGAAGCGGCTCCTCTTCCGTGCTCTGTGTGTCGTCGGGCCACTGACCGACGGCGACGCTGGCGTCTTGCGCCGTTGTTGCCGTACTCCTGGACTTTGGCCTAGCTTCAAGGAAGGCCAAAATGTTCTGGACTTCGGAGCGAGTCAACTGGCGGGAGGAGGCGACTCGCGTTGGTGCAAGGAAGCGGTCGATGGTGGCCATCCATGCCGCTGAGGGGGGCACTGGCACCCGCGTAGGGACATGCGCTGTCAACAGCGCGGCGGAGACATTCGTGTGCACGGGCACCGGCACGGGCATGCACATAAGTGCACGCGTAGGCACATGCGCTGGCAGGTGCACGGGCACCGGCACAGGCGTGCGCGTTAGTGCACGCGCAGGCGCATGCAATGGCAGGTGCATGAGCACGCGAAAGTCGGCGGAGACCTCGTGGAACCCCGTGGGATCAAGCTCGGCGACAATGTGCGGCTCCCAGCCCATCAATGCCACGGGGATGGGCGCTGGCGCAGTCGGGGCGACAGGAGCCAGAACGGGAGCGGGGACAGGCGCGGCGTCTTCCCGCAAGGCCAGTTCAAGCTCGTCCCAAAGCGCCTTATGTTCTTGAGACTCCGGCTGGGTGTCTTCCTCAGGAAACTGGAACACTAAGGGCAGACCATCGTGATGCGGCATGGCGTATGTTTAGGTCAGGCTAGTTGGAGGTAGATGACAGGAGAATCAGAGAGGAAGAGAGAAGATTGTAGCGATACCGGGTAGTGCAGAGTTGATTTTAAACTGCGGCATCGACGCCATTAAAAAAGTGGGAGGAGTTGGGACGACGGTGGGCGGCGGAGCCAGGTCAAAGGGCTCGCCTCCCGATGAGCCTGCACAGCGGTCTGCTCGCACGCCTCCCTGACGGCCAGCGCAGCTGTCTGCTCGCACGCCTCCCGTCGACTCACACACTTACTCGAAATGCACCTGCTGATGAGAAGCGGGGACTCGTGGCGGTACGTAAACGCCCACGGTTTCAATAGTGAAAGCGTTCGCCTTAACCTGACAGGTCTTTGTTCCAAAATACCTTGGCTCTTCATTTGTGCAACTTGTCATAAGCAGCTTGTCTCAAATTGAAGAAAAAACTTACAAAGTAATATTTGTGCCATATCACGTGACCATGCTCAGTTTCAAGAATTTATGCTCACTTTTGGATTTTCTGAAATTTAAAATCCAGGATTCGAAACAATATCATAACCTGCATCATGCAATAAATTTTCAAGCCATACATTTGTCCTGTTGTATTTCTTAAGAAAGGATTTGGTCAAACATTTTGCTTAGTTAGACTTCAGACAAGTTATATATGCAGAGTAAAAGGATAATCCCTCCGTACCAGTGCATTGTCTGATATATCAACTCAAGTACTAGGCACGAACAAACGGGATCAATTCTGTGCTCATCCTAGTGTAGTAGTAGTAGTCGTACTAGGCAATGCAGTTGACGAGTGAGCTTGTCGAGCGGCGACCGAGGGAATTGAACCTTGCTCGGCACGGTAGGTAACGTTGTCTAGTTACTAAAGCATCCCTCCGTTGTTCATCGGTAATCATTATGGACCGAGGACATGAGGGGAATTTCCTAGGGCTGGGATTCTGGCCGCCAGATATTTCGACTTGAAACGCTGAGGCTCGACTGGTTGGGGTTGCCTAATGTGCATACCACGCACGCCACCGAAGGACACGAGGCCACTTTTTTTTATTTTTTTTATTTTTTTAGGATCAACACGAGCCAAGGTCTGGCTGGTACGCCGTTGGGTCCTACCATTCGAGAATACGAAAGGAACCTTTTAAATTGCCGAACGAATCTATGTGTATTACAATACCCGTATTTTCCTTGCAAATACTAAGCTCAACGTGGTAATTGATTTATGACGAGTTGTTGAATTAGAGTGAGTTTGTGATATAGTGATCTCAACATGGATTTCACATTTCATGGTATCCCTAGTAAGTTTTCTAATGCAAATTCAAATTTAAAAGATGAACAATATGGAGGTGAGAAAACTTTGTATGTATCAAGCATATGACCACACACACACACAGAGAGAGAGAGACACACACACGCACGAACACAAGAACAATCCAATAAGTATAGTGCATCTATTTTTCCAAACCATGCATGTATGACACGAATTCAAAAATACTCCTTCTATTCCTAAATATTAGTCTTTTAGAGAGTTCAACAAGTGACTACATACGGAGCAAAATGAGTGAATCTAGACTCTAAAATATGTCTATATACATCCGTATGTGCCAGTCCATTTGAAACCTCTAAAAAGACTAATATTTAGGAACGAAGGGAGTAAAATGTAAGACATCCATCGTCCTCAGTTCAATATTTAAGATGAACATGAAACTGAAACATGAATATTAAGTCTAGTACTACAGTACATGCAAATGTTGTGTTTAGGTGGAGCTATGATTGTTGGAGGTCAACCCCTCGACCTTAGATAAAATTGTGGAGCTCTGTTTAGGGTTGTTTAGATTATATTTGTCCCCACCCTCCCAACCACCGATTGGTTGTGCACCCCCCACCCCTCTTCCCTGGGAGAATATCATGTGCCCCCATACCTTAGATGCTATATGCTGATACGAGTTGCTTGGAGCTTGTCGATCTGAGATATAGCAGCTCACATGATGTGTCTAATTTTTTTTGCAGGAAACCTTGATGAGTTTGAGAATTGCACACAATTGTACAAAAACTACTCAGATGCCCTTTGATCCCATATCCAACGACCTCGAAGCTCGTATCACCGTAGCATCTAAGATGAAGGAGGACATCATATTCTCCTGTATGTAAGAATATCATGTGCTACCACACCTTAGATGCTTTGGTGATACAAGCTCTTCAAAGGCGTTGGATTTGTGACCCAACACCTCCTCGGTGGTTCGAATGGTTTTTTATAGAAAATCCCCAAAAGAGTTTGGCCAGTGCTTACAAGCACAAAGACTGCTCAAATGCCATTGGATCTCATATCAAACGACCTCCAAGCTCGTATCACCGTAGCATCCAAGCTGCGATAACACCTTATGTTTTCTCGCACGGGAGAATATGAGGTGCTCCCGCACCGTAGATTCTATGGTGATACGAGTTCATTGAGATCTAACGGCCCACAGTAGGAGGTTTGAATGATTTTGCAATATACGGTTGATAGAGTTTGGGAAATGCGCAGAAAGTACAAGTACTACGCATGTGCCATCTAATCACTGATCATACGACCTAGATGCTCATATCACCGTAGCGGGTAATTAAGCTATGGGGATCACCTAATATGTGCAACCGGGAGCCGTTGGATCAAAGATGCAGCGGCACACACGAGGCCTGAATGTTTTATTTGCAAAAAAAAACCTTTGGAGAGTTTGGAAATTGTGCATAATTACAAAGACTACTCCCAAGCCATTGGATCTCACTTCTAATGGTGTAAAAACTAGTATCACCATAGTATCTAAGCTACGGGGTGGATGTGATATTCTATGCCGCTGTCATTTTTCTTCGTAAACTTGCAAAATACGTGTAACTTGTGCCGTTCCTTGTCTAACCGCGCAAAGTGTTTGTTCAAAAAAACCATCCTACACTGAAATATCGAAACAACACACGGGGGTCCCACTTGTCATTAATCAAATTTGGACCTAAAACTAACAAATCTGAAAGACGAGATTCGAACTAGCAACCTAGACTACAAAGCGTAAGTCCATAGCCTGAAAAAACAAACGGTTGTTGGCTTTGTCCCATAACTTGATTTTATACAGTACATGCATTGAGTAGAGTAGAGGGAGTGCCTCGTCAACACGTGCATGACCGTTGTATCACTTACTGGTGGGTCCCAGGTCTGCGATCTCAATCTCTCTTCTCTCCATCGTCTAACCTTTGCACGGGCACACATGAAGAGCAGCGCTAGCTTGCCGTGGTGTTATTACAACTAAAAAAAAGCTTGGAAAATAGAAGAATTGCCTAGAACAAGAGACTTTGTGGCTGGTTGAGACGGAGCTAACCACAACTATCCTCTGTGCCACATTTGCATGATGAAGCTGTGTGGCTAGTGGCGTGTTTTCGACCGACTGGCTGGGTCCCGAGGTCGAACCATAGGTACTACGTCTGATACAATATATTTTTACACGCAAATTTTTCCTCTGTGCCGAGACGTGGCACAACCTACCGCGCGGTTTCGGCGTCCTCCCGGGTGGTGCACGCATATATTCTTCCTGAAGTGGGATGCCCTACCGCGCGTTTTCTGGGTCCTCCTCGGTCATAGAGCCGAAGCAAGTAAATGAGTCGTCAAATCACGAAAGACCACCTTTCCCACCGAGTACATCAGTGAAGCACGGTGGCTGGCTAGTTGGGCTAGTTCGACCGATTAGCTAGGCCGCCGCCACATTTGTTTTTTCACCCCTTTTTTATCTACTTGTCGGCGCGAAAATTTAAATATCCATCGCGGCGTTGCTCTGGTGTTTGGGTGCGGCAGGATTTTTAATTTTTGACTGATGGGAGCAGGCGCGGCAGGATTTTTAATTTTTTGATTGACGGGAGCAGGCACGGCAGCAATTAGTCATGATGACTCTGCCTGTAAAACCCACTGCTCCCTGATGTTAGAAGTCGTCGACTGGTGTTTTACCGTGGTGAAAACCAGAAGATTCCCCGCTCCTCGGCTGACTCCCTATGCCTTCCCGTAGATTGCATTGCCTTTCAGCCGTTTCGCCCCCTTTGCTTCCTCTCCCCAGTGCTTCTACCTGGTGCCATGGCGGCGTAACAGATCACGGAGTCCGAGGTGAGGCGCCTGACATAGGAGCTCCATGCCATGCGGAGTTCAGGGCCAAGGACGTGGAGCTCCGTGAGCTCAATGAGGAGAGGAGTGACATGCTCCTCCATTATGTGCGAGAGTTCACGGAGATTCAAAAGCGGCAGGCGTCCACCACAAAGATGCTCGAGGCGTCGGCAGCGTTGCTGCAGAAAGCGGGAGATACGATAGGCCGTCAGGGGAGCTGGCTGGAGCGCGAGCGGGCCGATCGTGACGAGGTCCAGGATCGCCTCAGCCACTTGGTGAACCATGTTGCCATGCACGTGTTGCGGCTCCGCGATGCCTACCGTCGTGCCAGCGCGACGATGCCGGCCATCGGGCTAAACCCATTCGACCACCCGGTCGACTTCAACGAGTTGTAGCTTCCTGACCTGGTCTCCTTCTTCACCTATATCTCTGAGGAGCTGATCCGTCTCCGCGCGATGGTGGGGGCTGAGCTAGACAAGGAGGGGTTGCGGGCTGCCGTCACCGTTGTCGGGCGAATCCTTTCAGGGCTCCGTCACCAGAATTCGTGCCATTGGATGCCGTCTTTGACGAGCTGGCTCCCATCGACCGGGAGCGGGCTCTGCAGGCGGTTTCTCCCTGCATCACCAACACCGTGCGCCTTGAGAAGTAGAGGGACTTCGGTGGTGTTTAGGCGCCCTCTGCATGGGCATGTCCATGTCTCGGCGCAACATGATCATTGGATCAAACTCAGATGGTGCAGATGAGTCACTATAGCACAAAGCGTGTGGGTGTGTTTGGTTGCATTCTCATCTCAATATAGTTGTTTCCTCTTCGTGTATTTTTGTCAACCTACTAGTGTGGACTCATGCACCCTTCATGCACTCTTCCAAGCACCCAAAAGTGGTTCGAGAAGGGAACTTTTGCTCCCATCCCATGCACCCTTCATACAGCCTGCCTAACACTATACGTGCTTCATATGGTTCATGTTTCGTGGAGTACTGTAGCACCGTACTCTCCGTGCACTTTGGACCTAGTTCTGTTAACATTGATCTCACCGTTCATTCTCGACCGGACATTCGAAAAAGCGGTACTATGTTACATATAGGAGTAGTTGACATGCGCACAACATCATTTGTTATCATCATATCTTACTACACTAGCAACAAGATTGTGTAGTACTGACCTATGAACCACTACACATGCCTAGTAGTAGGAGCACTGTGTATGTTCAAGTGGCTACCATGTTTCGCACTCCTCTGTCGTAAGAGTGGAAACGCTTGTTGTAATCATTTTTTTCTTCAGAAAAACAGTGGACACGCTCTACCATGTGGATCCTCCTCCAGCCATGCACTAAATTACTCACTTTCGCCGACGTGTGGGACAGCCAGCACCTGGGTCCATCAGCCATGCACTAAATTACTACGTAGTAGAGTGACGGTAGACTACCCCAATCAAACCGCCGCAGTAATGCCCAATGAGACATCAAATCACAAAACCCCCTCCTTTCCAGCATTAAGTTGGACGGACGAAGCAACCATCATTTCACTCTTCTCTCTCAGCTTCCTCTCTTGAAGAAAACCCCCACTCGTTTCGCTTCTCCCTCGTCCCGTTCCTCCTTTCACGCTTCTCTCGCAGCTTCCTCTCTTGGATGGACGCCGGAGCACCGGCCGACGTGATGTCTATGGATCTGGACAAAACCGTTGAGGCTCATGGTACGAAGAAGCGCAAGCACCCCGCCGAGACTGCTGCAGACAAGCTCAAAGCCATCGCCATGTCCAAGCCCCCCTCTCCGGGATCCCTCATTAAGCAAGTTATGCGGGGTTCATCCCGTAGGTCGGTGGCAAGAAATAGTCTGCAGAGTTTAGTTAGTGCAACTTTGCTTGTCTGTAGTAAGTACTATTGTTCAGTACTTGATTTGTGTTTGTGAACCCTGTATTGTTTATTAGTACTGCCGCTTTTGGTGTGTGGTTAGTCCTGAGAACGGTCTATGTTAATGTCTGTCCACTCAATTCAGTCTGTATATTTTGAAGTATCCAGATCATATTTTTTGTGAGGATGGTTTATCAATTTTGGTTACACTCCAATATCTATATGCATTGCAGGGTTTATCGCACCCACCAGGATTTCCAGTCCCATGGATATTCGGTACATAGGATTTGTCACGACCTTTGGACTGTCCTGCTTGTGGGAGTAGGCGGGGCCCCTGCAAGCCACGCGTAGTTGGATGATCAATCTTCTGTTTAGTACTTCAACATAGTCATTTCCTGGTAAGGATTCACTCGTGTCACATCAAGTAAATCTTATTGATTTACTGTCTAAATCTTATTGATTTAATGTCATGTTTTCTTCCTTTTCCTGCAATTTTATGATGCAGGTTTTGCCATGTGACATTCATCACAGAATAAACCGTTTGGTTTGCTCTACGATGGCTATTTTTGCAGGTTTCACTTCTTATGTCGTGTCAGTAACGAAGGAACTATCCATCACTTATATTACTGGAAAAAATTGGATCAGTCTGTTGTCTGAGTACAAGCTGAATCCCTATGATGAACTGCAGTTTGGTTTAACAAAAATGTCACAATTAGTCCTTTTGAAAAGAAATGAAGAAAAAAACTGGATCACGGTCACAGATCCTAGTCAAGTTAGAAAGCTGATCATAGCAGACAAGACACGATCGCCGCTGTCTCGCACATCAGTACCACCTTCAGCAACGGATCGAGCACCGGCAGTTGCTCTAGCACTGACAGCGGCATCAGGTCAGTCTGATCCAGCTGAGGATTGGGAACCGGCCGCATTAGCGGATCAGTCTGATCTACAGGAGGATCGGGCATCGACACCATCACCTGCTCCGACACCGGCATCTGCTCTACAAGAAGCACCATCTCCGGCAGCAGCAGCGGCTTCGGCACAAGACTGGGTTGCAGTTCGCACTTCATATACCAAAGTCCCTACAAAAACCGACAGGTCCACC
Source organism: Triticum dicoccoides (assembly GCF_002162155.2). Taxonomy (NCBI): domain Eukaryota; kingdom Viridiplantae; phylum Streptophyta; class Magnoliopsida; order Poales; family Poaceae; genus Triticum; species Triticum dicoccoides. The sequence continues at coordinate 203,909,577 of NC_041393.1, forward strand.
TTCTTGGTAAGCATTGGCCGCCCAAGTGCTTCGTTCTTTTTTCTTTCCATGTTGTTTCACATGATTCACTGTGTTGATCTAACTGTTTGGCTATGTCTTCTTGTTTGCAAGCAGAGAATTCCTAGAGCAACGAGGGAGTCATTCAACAATCCGGGCGACCGCGGCCAAGTTTCTCTTACCATGCGCAGCCTTGGTGTGAATGAACCTGCTCAATATACCGTAAGTACAAAGGATGGTCACATGATGATCGATGCTAAAGGATGGTCAAGGTTCAAATCTAAATCATATCTTGCGGTAGGGGATGATGTCAAAATCGAACTTTCTCGGCAAGGAGAGCTGGTCCAAATCAACTTTGAAATTCTTCAGTAGCAGCAGGCAACTACCGAACTGATCTATCCTCCGAGAGATTTTGATGTAATAATCTGGCATGGTGAAACAAGTGTCCTATGTGTATAAGTAGTACGACAGTATTATTTATCACATGGTATATCATTGGTAGAATTGCAACTCTGATTGCTGGTTAGGAACTGTTGTTCGATTTCATTCCAACAGCTGCCGTGCTTTATTCAATTTTGTGTATTCGCCTTGCGACAGCATCTAAAACTAGCGCCGTACCGATCGCTTGCAATATGAAAAGCGCTGAGGTAGAACACATCGGCCCCCAAACATGCAGGGTCGGCCTGCGGCCCAAAGTCCAGAACCGTGAGCCTATCTGAGTATTATATTCTCAGCTGAACCCCCATAAAAAAAGCTGAACCCCCATAATGCCCGTGCGTTGCAGAGGGAGTATATTTCTCAGCAAGGTGAGCCTGTGATATAAAAGATTTGTATATTTCTTTATAAAGGGAGTATCTCTCTGTCAAAAAATATATTTATGTGTAACTAGGGCCACTATATTCTTCTTACGCCCTCGCACAAAGCAAGATGTCGTGATTCCACTAGTGGTTCCCTTGGAGGTGGCAACCGAACCTTTACAAACAAGGTTGGGGCAATCTCCACAACTTATTTGGAGGCTCCCAACACCACCACGAAGCTTCACCACAATGGAATGTGGCTCTGAGGTGACCGCTTCCATCTAGGGTTCTCAAACATCCAAGAGTGATAAGTCTGCAAGGGATTAGTAGGGGGATCAAATATCTCTTGGTGGAAGTGTAGATCGGGGCCCTCTCAACCAAACCCTAGAAAATCAACAAGTTTTGTTGGCTAGGGAGAGAGATCGGGTGAAAATGGAGCTTTCAACAACAATGTAGTTTGGGGAGGAAAGAGGTAGGTCTTCTTGGGGAAGAAGACCCCTATATATAGTAGGGGCAAATCAAACCGTTTTTCTGTCCACAACCCACACACAAGCGGTACTACCACCCGGGCGGTAGTTCCAGAATACAATGTACGGGCAGAGCACCCCGAGGGGGTAGTGCCACCGAAGCGGTACTACCACTTAGGTTGTAGTGTATAGGAACCAACGTTGGTAGGGTAAAATACGGCGGCAGTACCGTAGTAGCGGTACTACCGCTGCCCTACTGCCGCGACGTGGAAAACCAGTTGAGGAGCATATAAATAAGAGGTAGTGATTCGGTGGTAGTACCACTGGCAGGCGGTACTACCGCTCTACTTCCACTTAGTGAACTGGGCTACAACGAGATCAGCGGTAGTAGGGCGGTGGTAGGGGCTGAAGTACCGCAAGAGGTACTACCACCCTACTGCTGCGCAATTTCTGCTCAACTCAAATAGACAACAGAACACTCTAAATAAGCGGTAGTACATGTTGTACTGGATCAACGGTACAACTGCTAGGAAACCCTAGGACAGTTTCTCAGAAAAACAATGGAACTCCAATGAAGAGAGATGGAAGGTGGGTTCAAATGAAGAAGTGTACGTGATCATTCCACCCAAACCTTTCCGATGCGGACCCCCTCTTAATAGTATGGTTTTCCTACGACTCAAGTCCACGAAAAAATGGAACACAGGAAAAATTACAGTCTTGAATTTATATCTCCGGGGGCACGAATCATCTTGTGCCATATGATAGATTATCTGAAATGCTCATTGCACATGATTAGTCAACAAAATCATTGTCATCAATCACCAAAACCACTAAGGGAGAAATATGCCCTAACAAATGTTGCTCTTCGTTCATTCTGTTTTTTCAGGTTCTGTACAACTATTTTTTAACCTGTTAATTCGAAAAAGAAGAATGACCAGCAGTTTCAGATTCATCGCAAAACAAACAAGTGTTTACCACTAGAGACGGTCCTTTCAACACCTCGGTACCCCTACACCCTTGTCGGGAATCGTTCCATGGAAAACAAAAAAAATTATATGCACACACAATGATCTATCCATGGAGATGCATAGCAACGAGGGCGAGAGTGTGTCTACGGAAGCATTTCACAACGCGCTTGATGTATTCGAACTTCTTCGTGCTTCAAGCGATCAAGTACCGAACGCACGACACCTCTGTGTTCTGCACACGTTCAGCTCGGTGACATTCCTCGTCTTCTTGATCCAGCAAGATGTCGAGGTAGTAGATGAGTTTCGTCAGCATGAAGGCGTGGTGACGGTGATGGTGAAGTGATCTCTGCAGGGCTTCGCCTACGCACTACGAAAATATGACCGGGGGTGTAAACGGTGGAGAGGGGCGCGGCTAACAATTGATCTGGTGTGTGATAGGCGCCCCCTCCCACATATATATAGGTGGGAGGGAGGGAGGAGCAGCCATAGGAGGCGCCCAAGTAGGATGAATCCTACTTGGAGTCCCTCCCAAGCCGCGCCCCCCTGCCATATATAACCGAGGGGGAAGGAAAGAGGAGGGGAGAGGGAAGGAAGTGGGAATCGTGATCCACACTTTCCTTTCCCTTCCCCCCTTTCCTTCTCCTCCTAGGCCGGCCCATATGCGGGGCGCACCAGGCCCTTGTGGCTGGTGTGTTTCCCCTCTTGGCCCATAAGGCCCATATCTTTTGCCGGGGGTGCTCGGAACCCCTTCCGGTGACCCGATAAGTATCCGGTACCCCCCGAAACACTTTCGGTGTCCGAATACCATCATCCTATATATCAATATTTACCTCTCGACCATTTCAAGGCTCCTCTTCATGTCCGTGATCTCATCCGGGACTCCGAACAACATCCGGTCACCAAATCACATAACTCATATAGTACTATATTATCATCGAACGTTAAGCGTGCGGACCCTACGGGTTCGAGAACTATGTAGACATGACCGAGACACCTCTCCGGTCAATAACCAATAGCGGAACTTGGATGCCCATATTGGCTCCTACATATTCTACGAAGATCTTTATCGGTCGAACTGTTATAACAACATACGTAATTCCCTTTGTCCATCGGTATGTTACTTTCCCGAGATTCGATCGTTGGTATCTTCATACCTAGTTCAATCTCGTTACCGGCAAGTCTCTTTACTCATTCCATAATACATCACCTCGTGACTAATTCCTTAGTTGTTTGCTTGCAAGCTTATGATGTGTATTACCAAGAGGGCCTAGAGATACCTCTCCGGTACTCGGAGTGATAAATCCTAATCTTGATCTATGCCAACTCAACAAACTCCTTCGTAGATAATTGTAGAGCATCTTTGTAATCACCCAGTTATGTTGTGACGTTTGATAGCACACAAGGCATTCCTCCGGTATCCGGGAGTTGCATAATCTCATAGTCGAAGGAATATGTATTTGAAATGAAGAAAGCAATAACAATCAAACTGAACGATCGTTATACTAAGCTAACGGATGGGTCTTGTCCATCACATCATTCTCCTAATGATGTGATCCCGTTATCAAATGACAACTCATGTCCATGGTTAGAAAACCTTAACCATCTTTGATCAACGCGCTAGTCTAGTAGAGGCTTACTAGGACACAGTATTTGTTTATGTATTCACACATGTATTTAAGTTTCCGGTCAATACAATTCTAGCATGAATAATAAAGAATAAGGGAATACAAAATAACAACTTTATTATTGCCTCTAGGACATACTTCCTTCAACCCTCATGAACAGTAAATTAAAAAAAATAGAAAAATATTTTGATCATGTTTGATGTCCCAATGTTTCATTTTTTTTAATTTTGAATTCAAATTTCTTTTAACTTGATGTTCATGAGGTATAGGGGCACCCAGGAGCTATCACACCTTTTTCTTACCACTAACATGTTGGCAAATCCTCAAATTATCCCTAGCAAACAGCTTGTTACAGTATAGTAATAACCACAGAAAAATATGGATTATCAGGAAAGAGAAAAATATATATGCAACATTGCTCTTTGTTCATTCAGTTTTGCTCAGGTTATGTACAACTATTTTGTTAACATGTTAATTGAAAATGAAAAAAAAGGATGGTGGTTTCAGATTCATCACAACAACAAACAAGTGTTTACCATTAGAGACGGGCCTTTCAACACCTGGTGCCCTACACCCTCATGAATAGTAAATTCAATAAAATGAAAATAAAAAATATATTTTTATCATGTTTGATGTCCTGAAGTTTTAGATTTTTTATTTTGTTTTGATTTACTGTTCATGAAGTATAGGGGTATGCGGAAGCTATCACACCTTTTTTCTTACCGGTAATGTGTTGGCGGAGCACAAATTATCCGTAGTAAACAGCTTGTTGCACCCGCAAAAAAACCCAGCCATTATCTTGGTCTTCGTTCAAAAAAATATGAATTATGGGGAAACATGAAAATATATACAAAATGTTGCTTTTCGTTCATTCAGTTCTCTTTTGTTCAGGTTCTGTACAGTTATTTCGTTAACCCTGTTAATCTATATCTACATCTATATCTATACCTACTAATAAAGCAAGGTGCGTTTCTTCGATTTTTTCATCCGTGCACCGATGAAAAGATTATTTTTACCCAAGTGGTACTAAATTTTTGTGCGTCGTCTGCTAGAAAAGAAAAATAGTTTGTCGAGGATTTTTTACCTGGGCCGTGCGCTGAGGCCCAGCGAAGCCAGACCGCTTACTTTCCCGACCCCACAGCTGGGAGAACCCTATTTGTCACAAGAAGCGTCAAATATCCAGCGCTTCGCACAGGTTCCCAATATTGGGCCGGCCCATTTTTGTTTATCCTCTATTATGTCTTTTTTCTATTTCTTTCTCTTTTTCTTTCCTATTTATTTTTAATTTTTTACCTTCCAAGTATCATTTCATCTTTTTCCTTTTTTAGTACATTCGAAATTTTCAAAAAACCAAAGAATTTCAATTTTTGTTCAATTTTTTATAAATGTTGCAAATAAAAAAATCCATTCTCAAAAAAATTGGAACTTTATTTTATTTCTCTTTCTGATTTATTTTAAAATAAAACAAATGTTCCAAATTTTCGAAAAAGCTTTTATATTTTCCATAATTATTCACGATTTAAAAAATGTTTAAAATTTGAAAATGTTGTTGTTCTAGTGAAATGTTTAAAAATTAAATTTGTTAATTGAAAAACACATTTTTAAAAATTGTTCTGAATGTTCAGAACATGTTACCATTGTAAAAAATTGTTCACTAATTCAAAAATAATGTTCAGGTTATTATAAAAGGTTCATGTTTTCAGAAAATGTTTGTGAATTTCAAAAAAATATTTGAATTTATAATTTTGTTCATGTTTTTCGGAAATATTTAGAATTTTCAAAAAATTTGTTTGGAATTTCAAGTTTTGTTCATGTTTTGAAGAATATTCGCAAATGCATTCTTATCTTTTTGATAAATTCGAAAAAAATCGAAAAATCTTTCGAATCTGACGTTGCATTATGTTCTTCAATATTTGTGTTGGCCATTGATTATTAAGACATGTTTGTTCGACTAGCTAGCAGCATGTCGTCGGGTCTTTGATTTATGCGTTCCAATTAGTAATCCATCCGGTTACGCTGTGATAGGAGACACGGGACAACCCCACCACTATCAAGTTCTCATAGGCCAAACATGACCCGCGAGAAGATCGCAACTCTTAGCTCTGTCGGCCACCTGCGGAGACTGTTTTTGGAGGTCACATCATTTCTCTCCGGTTGCTTCTCGTAATAAATATCTCTCCTGTTGCAATGCACGGGCATATGTACTAGTTTTAAAAAAAATACTTATGAGTTCACAAAAAATTCTGTCGCCAGGACATGAACCCGGGTCTCGGGTGAGAGCCAAGTATCCTAACCACCTAGACTAAAACAGATTTCTGTGTTCTGCGAGATTAAGTTCTTCCTAACTGAACATATCAGTACACACGTATGGCTTCCGCGTCCATGCAACGGAAGAGAAAGATATATATCTAGTCGAATAGTTCTATGTGTTGAAAGTTAGCATGCACCAAAAGTGCTTGCGACTGCATAGTGGTACATGGTGTGATCGGTACGGAAATGGCATCATTCCGTGAATTTATCACATCGACAGTGATACTAATCTTGACCGCATCTCAACTACTCACCTTCACCGAAAAAATATACTCGTGTGCACGAGACCTTAAAATGTGATGCTGACCATCAAATCTTGTGCACCGTTGTTGCCTTTTTCATAATAAATGTAATGATATCAGTTTGATGTTTCGGACGGTAGTAGTAGTACTATTTTAGATACGGGTTGTAGTAACTCCGCACAACTTCAGTGCATGCTAGTTGTTTGTTCCTGTCTACTTCGGTTTGGTCACCCCCATTATATGCCTTTTGAAAACAAAATTAGGGGTCTCTTACCTTTATTAGTTTTTCCTTTTTCAAAGACATATTATGGGCAGTTAACAGTATAACTTTTCAGTTTGTATATACGCAAACCATTTTATGCCAATGTAGTACATGTGATGATGTCAACACATGCATTGTAATTATTGGACATGTATGCATGTTCGAGATTCCAACCAGAAAATTGTCGATACACATTCAGGGCATGTTTGATTAGCAAGATAGGGAAATGACAATACCATATTGCACACTAGATGAATAAAAGGATGTTAGATTTCTCGTACCAAAAACGTACTCCCCCCGTCTGAAAAAGCTTGTCCTTCAAATAGATGTATCTCGCACCAAGTTAGTACTAAATACATCCATTTGAGGGACAAACCTTTTCTCATGGAGGGAGTATGAATCTTTCCCAAAGATTGGATCTGATGAACATTTTTCTTTAAAGTGTACTACAAAGCAATCAATGAGGTAAAAAAAAATCTCATATCGATTGCTATCCTAAGATTAAACAATTTGCATATAGGGAAATTTCCTAGGGACTATAATCCTCCAAAAATCTCTTAAAATTTCTTAGAATCAAAAAGCCTGGCCCTCGATCAACTCTCTCACAAACCCATGCTGTCTAATGCATCTTCGTTGGCACGGCCCAAAATTTAGAACATTAAAACTTCAAAAATTTCGCGCCTTCTAGCGTTTTGCGGCTTTTCTTGTTTCTTGCTTCCTTTCTTTCCTCTAATGATTTACGCTGTGAAATCTTTTCTTCACAACACTTCCATCACAGAGACACATAATAGAGTTCCCTTCCTAAGAACGTTTTAATTAATGTACAACTTAATAATACAGTTACGCAACAAGAACACACATGACCAGATCACTCTAGTCTTCTTGAGACCTGTATGCCCATGGATACTTGATGTGCTTTGCTCTAGTAATCTAGGGCAGCACGCCATGCTTATACATAAAAGCTACATATATAGAAGGTATAGCTAGCCAGCTAGCCCTAGCCACCATGGATAGATCGATTATTAGTCGTCCTCGCTCTCGCACCGCCTAATATAGGCCAACCATGTCCGCAAAGTCGTCGATTCCCATGGAGAGCAGGGGGGTCGTCCTCAGCCACATTGTTATCCATGTTGATGTAATTCTCGTTGTTGTTACCATGGTCAGGAGTAGTGGTGACACCTGTGCTATTAGTTGCATTACCTACCGCGGTGGCGGCCACCATGGCCACATCAGCGAGGGGTTCAATAGCTGTTGGCACGGGCAGGGGCAAGGGCATGTTTGACCGAACGATGAAGTGGTAGAGATCGAGGGCGTGCCTCTCGGCGATGGCCTTGATATTGGGGAGCGTGAGGCTGTCACGGAGGTACTCGGGGACGTAGGGCCGCGGTGCACCGGGGAAGTTGAATTCGCGCGTGGGGTCTCTTCGTAGAAGCAGAAGAGTGTGACATCTTAGGCGAGCACTGTCGGGGTTACGATCCTGACAATGAGTACTAGGGGTACGAAAGAGGGGCAGAGTCTAGCTACAACGCAAGTGTAACACTCAGTGTTTAACGAGTTCAGGCCCCTCTCGGTGGAGGTAAAAGCCCTACGTCTCATGCCCCGAGGCTTGGTTTTTATTAAGGGTTATGATTATGGAGATCGTTTAACCCCCGCTCAGGAGGAGGAAGCAGGCTTATATTGCACCGCAGCTCCAACGTCTCCATGTCGCCGGGGTATTTAGTGCTCATTACTATGGCAGTTACTAGCATAAAGTGTCACAACTACATCCGTTATAGGTAACAGCAGCCATGACTCCACTTTAAGGGTGACTTAGGATTCCTCAACCGTTGCAGCGCCCATGTCGTCCTTCCGCCTCCCTTGTCCGACTGGCGGTTGTCGTGTCGACTGAAGGGTGGTCGCCGAGTGCTATCGAGTTGTCCGAGTGGACTTCCTGATGTGTGCAGCTAAATGCTAATATGGTTCAGGGACCTACCAATGATGGTGAGGCGACCCTGGTGGGCCCCATATGATGGGCTCTTGACCCTACCTGTAGTAGGAGACCTCATCATTAGCCCCCGAATCGGTTTATGTTTCGTAGGACATGCGAACCGAGTTCTCAGTTGGGTCCGAGTGCTTCAGGGGCACTCGAAGTATGCTTCTGAGTCGTGGTTGATTGCTCCTTAGATGAAAACACAGTGGATTCTGGACTAAGAGTTTTCTCGGATGACCAAGTGTCGTTGATCGCCGAGAAAAACCTAGTGGCATCTTCTATCTCCATGAGGAGATCGAGCTGAGGCCCGAGTGAGGGCATGACATTGTAACCCGAGTGGCGACCCCGGCGCATGGTTTGATTCTCTGAAGAGATGCCACTCCCTGTCCCAGGGGAACACCAGCGCAGGCCGTCCTACGAGTCCAGATTCGCGAGACATGCACCTTGGAGCCAAGTGAAAGGGCCAAGTTCACCCGCAGAGGGGCGTCAAGCTCGCCTCATAGCAATCCCGAAGAAGACTTCAGTCGGATGTTTAACGTGGCCGAGTGCACGGGTCCCCGCGGAGGGTAGTCAGTCGGGTTGACGGGAGTCCTTTAGGAAAGGAACGATAGGCAATCGACTGGGTCGATTTGCCCCGAAATCCTAGGATTTTGAATTTGTGTGTGTGCTTGCGGAAGCAGTAACGACGTGTGTTTGTGTGGAAGTGGGGGGCATGGCGCCTCGATTCTCACCCATTAATTCCCTGTTATGAGTGTCGTCGATCCAGAAATCAGCGTCGCAGGATCCGGCTCGTGATTTGGCCTGAGATATAAAAGGTTGGACAATAGGGGTCAGAGCTCTAGACCCCCTTCTCTTCCCCTCGGCTCCTCCGCTTCTCCTCTCCACTTGAGCACACCGAGCTCCCGAATCCATGGCGAAGGACTTCACTTCTAAGGCGGAGAAGGCGAAAAAGGCCGGGAGGGCTTCTTCCTTAGGCTCGGGAGCGACGACCGCAGGTGTGGTGAGGGATTGGATCCCCTCGCGCATCTCGGGTCGGTGGCTGGAGGAGCTAGCTACGAAGGGTCTGATCTCGTAGGAGGCATGGAGGCGTCTTGAGGTGGGGGAGACCGAGCCGGCACCATAGGAGGACGAGCGCGTCCTCTTGGTAACCCACATTGAGAGAAGTTTCTCCATTCCTCCCACCCCTTCTTTCGGGCTTTCTTGGACTATTTTGGGCGCAGCCCCACCATCTTCTCCCCAATGCCATTGTTTATCTTTCGGCTTTCATTTCCCTCTGCGAAAACTTCCTTTGTTGTCATCCCCGTTGGGGCCTCTTCAAGCATGTGTTCACTGACAATCGATAACCGTGAAAAAGGATTCGCCGACTGGTGAGAAGACCCACGTCACCCAACTGTGCAGGGGACTGGGTATCCAACTCCGGGGCGGTAGTGCCTTCCCCAAAATAAGCTTTCCTGACTCGGTCAAGGGGTGGCAGGGGACCTGGTTCTACTAAAGGGATGTTCTCGGAGCCAACAATCAGCCATGCTTGCCTCTGTACTCGATAGAGAGCATGCGGGCCCCTTATCCCCTTTCAGTGACGAGGAAGGGGAAGACAGAGGTCGGCATCCTGGCCACTACCCTGGCTGGGGTCATGAACGCTGGCATGAGCGGGATGGATCTGCTGGACACCTTCCTTCGTCGGAGGATCCAACCTCTGCAAGCCAGGGCCCATCCCATGTGGATGTACGAGGGTCCGAGTGACCCCACCCGAGTGCACCCAGAGGAGCTCACCGAGAAGGATGTGGGGGCCAAGATCCGAGCGATCACTTGCACGTGGGACTGTGCCTGCGTATTCCAAGGAGCTGCAGCCCTCGAGGTAAATATCCTTTAAGCGGTCAAACTCCTCATATGTTATTCCGTGTGTGTCTAATTTCCGTGCTACGATGAATCTGTTCACCCAGAGTTTCCAGCAGATGATCTCCAACATCCCGGTGGTCAACCGGTCCACGGAGGATGTGACAAGTGACACCGAGCGCCAGTACTCGGAGGACTCCAACGACGAGGACGAGAGCTCTAAGGAGGGCGAGGAGGCCGAGTCCTCCCCGTCCTATGAGGCCCCGAAGGAACCCCGCTCGAAGGCGTTGCATGATCCGAGTGGCAAGGCAGGAGGGGCTTAGCAGCCGACTGCTTCGGGGAGGACGACCCGTAGAGGCGGAGAGCTCTACCGAGAAGCAGCCTCAACAAATCGCCTCTAAGCCTCGGAAGGCCGTCGTACCTCGTATCAAGATGATAGTGCTAGTTGCCTCGACATAAGTGTCACCGCTAGGTCTTCGTTTGTTGTTATTCTTACTTGTCTGACTGCCAAGTGTTGTTGAACTTTGCAACAATGAGACATCAACAACGTCAGCGGATCCGAACGCTCCCAAGCAGGGCCAGGGCGACACCAAAGTAGCAGACACCGCCACCTCCAAAGGTATTTTCTCGCCCCTTAGTTGTCATGCTCGGGATTCCTTCGATTGATGCTCGCTATTGTTTCCAACTTGCGCATTCCTGCAGCTCCTTCGAAGGTCATCCAGCTGGACGACGATGAAAGGGCCGACCCGCCTAACCTAGAGGCTGACAAGAGAAAAACGCCCGTGCTGACACGGTCATGTAGGGGGCCTCCCCTCGCCGAGTGGAGCATGCTTCACTGACCAAAATTGCTTAAAGGGCTACGGTGTTGTGTCCCCTAGCCGAGGGTGGCTCCGCGCCTACGACCGCCATGATTCTAGCTCCAAGGCCCACACCAGCACCTCCGTCGACCCCTGCCACTACTGTCTCCCTGCACCGTGTCCCGGAAGACCAAGTGAGGACGAGCAAGGCGGCCTCGGTTCAGGTGGGGATGATGTGCAGTCGGCTCAGGGACGCTATGACGCTAGCCAGGCGCTGCAGACCAATGTCCGAGTAAGTACCATTGTGAGTAGAATTTCCAACTTCATTGTCAAGTTTCTGTTTCTTTCTTCATGGTAAGGTTTCCGTAAGTGGGTTTGCGCAGGGCACACTAATACGTCTCCGTCGTATATACTTTTCCTAACGCTTTTCCTCTTATTTTGGACTCTAATTTGCATGATTTGAATGAAACTAACCCGAAATGACGCTGTTTTCAGCAGAACTAGCATGGTGTTGTTTTTGTGCAGAAATAAAAGTTCTCGGAATGTAATGAAACTTTTTGGAGAATTTTTATACAAAAGAAAAATACTGGAGCCAAGAACCACCGAAGGGGGGGGGGCTGGGTGAGCACAACCCACCAGGGCGCCTCCCTCCACGCGCTCCCAGGTGGGTTATGCGCACCTGTTGGCCCCGCAGACCCTGGCTCCAAATCTATAAAATCCTATTTTTGGAGAAAAAAGTCAGGGAGAAAGAATTATCGTGTTTCACGAGATGGAGCCACCGCCACCTCCTGTTCTTCATCGGGAGGCTAGTTCTGGAGTCCATTTGGGGCTCCGGAGAAGGGGGTCTTTGATCTTCGTCATCACCAACCCTTATCCACCGCCAATTCCATGATGCTCCCCATCGGGAGTGAGTAATTCCTTCGTAGGCTTGCTGGTCGGTGAGGAGTTGGATGAGATTGATCATGTAATCGAGTTAGTTCTGTTAGGGCTTGATCCTAGTATCCATTACGTTCTGGGATTGATGGTGCTATGACTTTGCCATGCTTAATGCTTGTCACTTTGGGCCCGGGTGCCATGATTTCAGATCTGAACCGTTTATGTTATCACCATTATATCTATGTTCTAGATCCTACCTTGTAAGTCATATTCACCTATTACGTGTTATGATCCGTAAACCCCGGAGTGACAATATTCGGGATACTTTCCAGTGCTGACCGTAGTTTGAGGAGTTCATGTATTCACTATGTGTTAATGCTTTGTTCTGGTTCTGTATTAAAAGGAGGCCTTAATATCCCTTAGTTTCCATACGAACCCCGCTGCCACGGGAGGGTAGGACAAAAGATGTCATACAAGTTCTTTCCATAAGCACTATTTACGAAATACAAGCCTACATTATATTTATGAACTGGAGCTAGTTTTGCATCGCCCTAGGTTATGACTGTCATATGATGAATATCATCCAACGAATTCACTGATCCAATGCCTACGAATTCTCCACATATTGTTTCTGCTAAGTTACTAGTGCTACTGTTACTGTTACACTTGCTACAAGATCATTGCTATCACTGTTACCATTAATATTACTGTTACCATTGCTATCAAAAATACCATATTAATGTGCTACTGATCATGTTGATGTAGATAATTGATCTCCAGGTGTGGTTGAATTGACAACTCAGCTGCTAATACTTGCAAATATTCTTTGGCTCCCCTTGTGTCGAATCAATAAATTTGGGTTGAATACTCTATCCTCGAAAACTGTTGCGATCCCCTATACTTGTGGGTTATTACACACCCACTAGGTGTTTTTGGTCCAGTGGGGGCACGCTGAGTGCACCTACTGGGTGTAGTTCCCAAGGGTCCTGTCGACTGGAAGCAGTCGTCAGGAGTCTTAGAACTTATGTTTTCGATATTGTCGCTTTCAGTTGGGTTTAGCCAGGGCATTTCCGAGTGCTAGCGACCCAGTGGGGGCATGCCGAGTGCACCCACTGGGTGTAGTCCCCGAGGCTACTACTTACTGGATGTAGTCAATGGTAGTCTTAGAACTTCGGCACTTTTGCCCTGGGCTAATTGCCATTTTTTAGCTCAACACGAGTCACTTTCCAGTGGGGGCACGCTGAGTGCACCCAATGGGTGTAGTCCCCAAGACTGCCGTCGATTGCAGGCAATTGGTTGCAGTCTTCAGAACTGTTACCGTCGTGTAGCACACAGAGTGCTTGACCGCACTCGGCTGACCGAGGTGGTACTCTTATGAGGCAAGGGACTTGGTCTTCTTCATTGCTGACTCGGTGGTTGATGACCCACAAGTATAGGGGATCTATCATAGTCCTTTTGATAAGTAAGAGTGTTGAACCCAACGAGGAGCAGAAGGAAATGATAAGCGGTTTTCAGCAAGGTATTTTCTGCAGGCACTGAAGTTATCGGTAATAGATAGTTTTTTGATAAAATAATTCATAACGGGTAAACAAGCAACAAGTGTAACAAAAGTGCAGCAAGGTGGCCCAATCCTTTTTGTAGCAAAGGATAAGCCTGAATGAATTCTTATATAAAGCAAAGTGCTCCCAAGGACACATGGAATTGTTGTCAAGTTAGTTTTCATCATGCTCATATGATTCGTGTTCGTTACTTTGATAATTTCATATGTGGGTGGACCGGTGCTTGGGTGTTGTCCTTACTTGGACAAGCCTCCCACTTATGATTAACCCCTCTCGCAAGCATCCACAACTATGAAAGAAGAATTAAGATAAATCTAACCATAGCATGAAACATGTGGATCCAAATCAACCCCTTACGAAGCAATGCATAAACTAGGGTTTAAGCATCTCACTCTAGCAACTCATCCTCTACTTATTACTTACCAATGCCTTCTCCTAGGTCCAAATCATGGTGAAGTGTCATGTAATTGATGGTCACATAACACCACTAGAGGAAAGAAAACATACATCTCATCAAAATATCGAACAAATACCAAATTCACATGATTACTTATAACAAGACTTCTCCCATGTCCTCAGGAACAAACATAACTACTCACAAAGCATATTCATGTTCAAGATCAGAGGGGTATTGAATATCTTTAAGGATCTAAACATATGATCTTTCATACGTCTCCAACGTATCTATATTTTTTGATTGTTCCATGCTATTATATTATCTGTTTTGGATGTTTTATACGCATTTATATGCTATTTTATATTATTTTTGGGACTAACCTATTAACCTAGAGTCCAGTGCCCGTTTCTCTTTTTCCCCCTATTTTAGAGTTTTGTAGAAAAGGAATACCAAACGGAGTCCAAACAGAATGAAACTTTCACGATGATCTTTCTTGGACCAGAAGCAAACCATGAGTCTTGGAGATGAAGTCAGAGACGCAACGAGGCGGCCACGAGGGTGGAGGGTGCGCCCAGGGGGGTAGGGCGTGCCCTCTACCTCGTGGGCCCCTCGCAGATCTCCTGAGCTAGTTCCTTCGCCTATATATACTCTTATAACCCAAAAACATCAGGGGGAGCCACGAAAACACTTTTCCACCGCTGCAACCTTCGTACCCGTGAGATCCCATCTAGGGGCCTTTTCCAGCGTCCTGCCGGAGGGGGATTCGACACGGAGGTCTTCTACATCAACACCATTACCATTCTGATGAAGCGTGAGTAGTTTACCTTAGACCTATGGGTCCATAGCTAGTAGCTATCTCTCTCTTTGATTCTCAATACCAGGTTCTCCTCGATGTCCTTGGAGATCTATTCGATGTAATATTCTTTTGTGGTGTGTTTGTCGAGATCCGATGAATTGTGGATTTATGATCAGATTATCTACTAATATTATTTGAGTCTTCTCTGAATTCTTACACGCATGATTTGATATCTTTGCGAGTCTCTTTGAATTATCGGTTTAGTTTGGCCTACTAGATTGGTTTTTCTTGCAATGGGAGAAGTGCTTAGCTTTGGGTTCAATCTTGATGTGTCCTTTCCCAGTGATAGTAGGGGCAGCAAGGCACGTATTCTATTGTTGCCATCGAGGATAAAAAGATGGGGTTTTCATCATATTGCTTGAGTTAATTCCTCTACATCATGTCATCTTACTTAATGCGTTACTCTGTTCTTCATGAACTTAATACTCTAGATGCAGGCAGGAGTCGGTTGATGTGTGGAGTAATAGTAGTAGATGCAGAATCGTTTCGGTCTACTTGACACAGACGTGATGCCTATATTCATGATCATTGCCTTAGATATCGTCATAACTATCAATTTCTCGGTAGTAATTTGTTCACCCACCGTAATATTTGCTATCTTGAGAGAATCCACTAGTGAAACCTATGGCCCCCGGGTCTATTTTACATCGCATTAGTTTCCCATCAACTTGCCAATTTCTATCGCTATTCCTTTACTTTGCAATCTTTTACTTTTCCTTCTATAAACCAAAAATACCAAAAATATTTACTTTACCGTTTATCTATCTCTATCATATCTCACTATTGCAAGTAACCGTGAAGGGATTGACAACCCCTTTATCGCGTTGGGTGCAAGTTTGTTGATTGTTTGTGCAGGTATTCAGTGACTTGTGCATTGTCTCCTACTGGATTGATACCTTGGTTCTCAAACTAAGGGAAATACTTACTCTACTTTGCTGCATCACCCTTTCCTCTTCAAGGGAAAAACCAATGCAAGCTCAAGAAGTATCAATCTTCCACCGAATGAACCAACTAGCATCAACTACAAGGAGTAATCAACACTACTAGCAACCCACATGTACCAATCTGAGGTTTTGAGACAAAGATTGAATAGAAGAGATGAACTAGGATTTGAGAGGAGATGGTGCCGGTGAAGATATTGATGGAGATTGACCCCCTCTCGATGTGATGATTGTTGGTGATGATGATGGCTTCAATTTCCCCTCTAGGAGGGAAGTTTCCCCGGTAGAAGAGCTCCACCGGAGCCCTAGATTGCTTCTGCCCAGGTTCCACCTCGAGACGGCGGCGCTTCTCTCGAAAGCTTCCTTCTTATTTTTTCTAGGTAAAAACCCTTCATATAGCAGAAGATGGACACCGAAGACCTGCCAGGGGGCCCACAAGCCCTAGAGACGTGCCCAGGTGGTAGGGCGTGCCCCCAAGCTTGTGGCCACCTGGTGGGTCCCCTCTGGTATTTTCTTCGCCCAATATTTTTTATATATTACAAATAATTCTCCATATTTTTTCATGACTTTTGGAGTTGTGCAAAATAGGTCTCTCAGATTTGCTCCTTTCCTGTCCAGAATTCCAGCTGTCGGCATTCTCCCTCTTCATGTAAACCTTATAAAATAAGAGAGAAAAGGCATAAGTATTGTACCATAATGTGTAATAACAGCCCATAATGCAATAACTATCAACATACAAGCATGACGCAAAATGGACATATCAGTGGTTAGCCGAATGAAGGTAGATTAGGTGATCTTCTCCTCAATCTTCTTCATTGTCGACTCGGTGGTCAACCGAATGAAGGTAGATTATTGATCGGATCTACGGGAATTTAAGAAACGATGACAGGACAGAATCTAGGAATGTAGAAATAGAAGGAAAGTGAGAGAGAGAGAGATCCAATCTCTGAGGGGCTCCCGCCCATCTTCCGCCATGGAGGCCAAGGACCATAGGGGAAACCCTCCTCCCATCTAGGGGGAGGCCAAGGAAGAAGAAGAAGGAGGGGGCTCTCTCCCCCTCTCTCCCGATGGCGCCCGAGTACCACCGGGGCCATCACCGTGACGGTGATCTACACCAACAACTTCGCCGCCATCATCACCAACTCTCTCCCCCTCTATGATGTGGTGTAACACCTCTTCTCCCTATTGTAATCTCTACTAAACATGGTGCTCAACGCTATATATTATTTCCCAATGATGTATGGCTATCCTATGATCTTTGAGTAGATTCGTTTTGTCCAATGGGTTGATTGATGATCATGATTGGTTTGAGTTGTATGTTTTATTATTGGTGATGTTCTATGGTGCTCTTTGTGTCACGCAAGCGTGAGGGATCCCTGTTGTAGGGTTTGCAATATGTTCATGATTCTCTTATGGTGGGTGGCGTGAGTGATAGAAGCACAGACCCGAGTAAGTAGGTTGTTTGCGTATGGGAGTAAAGAGGACTTGATACCTTATAATGCTATGGTTGGGTTTTACCTTAATGATCTTTAGTAGTTGTGGATGCTTGCTAGAGTTCCAATCATAAGTGCATATGATCCAAGTAGAGAAAGTATGTTAGCTTATGCCTCTCCCTCATACAAAATTGCAATAATGACTACCGGTCTAGTTATCGATTGCCTAGGGACAAATAACTTTCTTGTGAAAAAAATCTCTCTACTAAAACTAACTTAGTTGTTTCTTTATCTAAACAGCCCCTATCTTTTATTTACGTGTTCTTTATTATCTTGCAAACCTATCCTATCACACCTACGAAGTACTTCTAGTTGCATACTTGTTCTAGGTAAAGCGAACGTTAAGCGTGTGTAGAGTTGTATCGGTGGTAGATAGAACTTGAGCGAATATTTGTTCTATCTGTAGCTCCTCATTGGGTTTGACACTCTAACTTATCGGGAAAGTCTACAATTGATCCCCTATACTTGTGGGTTATCAATACCTTTTTCTGGCGCCGTTGCTGGGGAGCAATACTGTGGGGTGAATATTCTCATGTGTGCTTGTGTGCTTTGTCACTAAGTAGATTTATATGTTTTTCTAAGTTGTTCTCTATCTTTATTTATGGATATGGAACACGAAATACCAAAAAAATAGGTGTACTTGCTACTCATGGAGATGGGGAACCTCCTCAAACCCTCGATGCTCGTTATGCAGAAAATATTAAACACTACTTTGATAATCCTGAGAAAACCCCATTCAACTTCATAATGGGAGACACGTTGGATCAACGTGAATACTTTAGGGATTATCGCTTGACTCAAAAAGGGAAACTCTTATGGGATCAAATTCATATGTTGCATTGGTATGCTCGGAATTTATGCTTGAGATATGATTATACTTGTTGCTCTAGGATGAAAGCTCCACACCTTCCCTTTTCATGTAAATTTAGTGATAATGAAACCTTGGCTTCTTATGCTAATGGTATATATGATTACTATGATGTGGAACAAAAAGAAGAATTTGTTGCTTTTAAGGGTGCTTATGAAATTCAACCTTTGTTTGAAAAGTGTGAAAATTATGATGATGCTGTTTACAGACCTGGAAATTATGCTATACTTAAATATTGCTATGAGAATTATGAATATAATGCCGATATTAATGAGTTTATTGGTAAAGTCTCCGCTGTGCAAGAAGAGATAAATATTCTGCAGGAATCTATGGAAGAAGAAATTGATGACACTGTGAGCTCATTGGATGAAAAAAGATGAGGAGGAGAGAGAAGAACAAAAGGAGGAAGAGATGATTGATCACTCATGCCCACCTTCTAATGAGAGTAACTCTTCAAATCATACATTTTAATTTCCCTTCACGCTTACCGGAGGATGATTGTTGTGATAATTGTTATGTGTTGGGAAACTTAGCATGCAATTTCAAAAACATTCGTACGCTCACGCAAGATCTATCTAGGAGATGCATAACAACGAGAGGGGAGAGTGTGTCCACATATCCTCGAAGACCAAAAGCGAAAGCATTTGACAACATGGTTGATGTAGTCAAACTTCTTCTTGTTCCGACCGATCAGGCACTGAACGTACGACACCTCTGAGATTTGCACACGTTCAGCTCGATGACGTCCCTAGAACTCTTGATCTAGTAAAGTGTTGAGGGAGAGTTCCGTCAGCACGACGGCGTGGTAATGGTGATGGTGAAGTAATCCACGCAGGGCTTTGCCTAAGCACTACATGAATATAACCGGAGGCGTAAACTGTGGAGGGGGGCGCCGCACATGGCTAACAATGGTTGGTGTGTATTCTAGGTGCCCCCTCGCCACGTATATATAGGTGGGAGGGGGAGGGGAACAGCCCTAAGGAGCCCCAAGTAGGAGGAATCCTACTTGGGGGACTAGTCCAATTCTCCCCCCTAGCTCGTTTTCCAGAGGGATAAGAAAGGAGGAGGGGTGAGAGAAGGAAGGGGGAGGCCGAATCCCTCCCCTTCCTTCTCTCTTCCCCCTTTCCTTTCCCCTTCCTATTCGGCCTACATGGGGGGCACAACAGCCCATGCTGGCTGCTGCGTTTCCAATATATGAATCTTTACCTCTCGACCATTTCGAGGCTCCTCGTCATGTCCGTGATCTCATCCGGGACTCCGAACAACATTTTTTCACCAAATCACATAACTCATATAATACAATCGTCATCGAACGTTAAGCGTGCAGACCCTACAGGTTCGAAAACTATGTAGACATGATCAAGACACCTCTCCGGTCAATAACCAAATAGTGGAATCTGGATGCTCATATTGGTTCCTACATATTCTACTAAGATCTTGATCGGTCGTACTGCAATGACAACATACGTTATTCCCTTTGTCACCGGTATGTTACTTGCTCGAGATTCGATCGTCGGTATCTTTATACCTAGTTCAATCTCATTACCGGCAAGTCTCTTTACACATTCCATAATGCATCATCCTGCAACTAACTCATTGGTCACATTGCTTGCAAGGCTTATTATGATGTGCATTACCGAAAGGGCCCAGAGATACCTCTCCGATACTTGGAGTGACAAATATTAATCTCGATCTATGCCAACACAACAAACACCTTCGGAGATACCTGTAGAGCATCTTTATAATCACCCAGTTATGTTGTGACGTTTGATAGCACACAAGGTACTCCTCCAGTATTCGGGAGTTGCATAATCTCATAGTCAAAGGAATATGTACATGTCATGAAGAAAGCAATAGCAATAAAACTCAACGATCATTATGCTAAGCTAACGGATGGGTCTTGTCCATCACGTCATTCTCCTAATGATGTGACCCCATTCATAAATTGACAACACATGTCTATGGCTAGGAAACTTAACCATCTTTGATTAATGAGCTAGTCTAGTAGAGGCTTACTAGGGACACTATGTTTTGTCTATGTATCCACACATGTATCAAGTTTCCGGTAAATAAAATTCTAGCATGAAAAATAAACATTTATCAAAATATAGGGAAATATAAATAACAACTTTATTATTGCCTCTACGGCATATTTCCTTCAGTCTCCCACTTGCACTAGAGTTAATAATCTAGATTACATTGTAATGATTCTAACACCCATGGAGTCTTGGTGCTGATCATGTTTTGCTCGTGGAAGAGGCTTAGTCAACAGATCTGCACATTTAGATCGTATGTATTTTGCAAATCTCTATGTCCCCCTTCTTGACTTGATCATGGATGGAGTTGAAGCATCTCTTGATGTGTTTGGTTCTTTTGTGAAATCTGGATTCCTTCGCCAAGGAAATTGCTCCAGTATGGTTACAAAATATTTTCATTGGACCCGATGCACTAGGTACTATACCTAGATCGGATATGAACTCCTTCATTCGCTGCTTCCGAAGCAGCTATGTACTCCGCTTCACACGTAGATCCCGCCACGACGCTTCGTTTGGAACTGCACAAACTGACAGCTCCACCATTCAATATAAATACGTATCCGGTTTGTGACTTAGAGTAATCCGGATCAGTGTCAAAGCTAGCATCGACATAACCATTTACGACGAGCTCTTTGTCACCTCCATGAACTAGAAACATATCCTTAGTACTTTTCAGGTACTTCAGGATGTTCTTGACCATTGTCAAGTGATCCACTCCTAGATTATTTTGGTACCTCCCTGCTAGACTTATAGCAAGGCACACATCAGGTCTGGTACACAACATAGCATACATGATAGAACCTATGGCTGACGCATACACTACAAAAAAATACACTTCCGTGATGATACATGTTTGTCACACTAGGTCGCGTTTTTTGTCATGCATGTACATCCATGACGATTTTATGACAGAATCAACATAGTCATACCTGTGCTGTCGACAGGTTGTCAGAATCGTGATTTTGAATCGGATCGGAGCTTCGATGGTAGGATCGCAAATCGTAGAATCTTCACTATCAGGATCGTAGAAACGTAGATTCTTAGAACTAAAATCGTAGAATCATAGAGGTTAGTTCGGATCGTAAAGTCATAGAATCGTATAACAGAATCGCAATTCTGACAACCTGCCTGTCGTAGAAGTGTTCCATGACATTACCAAAATTATCATCACGGAAGTGTCCACTTCCATGACGATAAATCACGCGTCACAGAAGTGCTTTCGTCAAGGGTGACTGACACGTGGCATCCACAGTAACGAAACCCCGTTAAGCTATCGGGTCGGGTTTTGGATCCGATAACCCATTAACCACTGCAAAAAAATACACTTCCATGATGATACGTGTTTGTCACAGTAGGTCGCGTTTTTTGTCAAGCATGTACATCCATGACGACTTTATGACATAATCAAGATAGTCATACCTGTGTTGTCGTAGAAGTGTTCCATGACATTACCAAAATTATCATCACGGAAGTGTCCACTTCCATGATGATAAATCGCGCGTCACAGAAGTGCTTTCATCAAGGGTTACCGACACGTGGCATCTACCGTAACGGAACGCCGTTAAGCTATCGGGTCGGGTTTTGGATCTGATAACCAGTTAATAGCCCCGACCAATGGGGATTTCCCACGTGTAAAATCATCATTGGCTGGAGGAAACACGTGTCAGCTCATCGTTGGGACAGATGTCATCCACTCATTGGACAGAAGGCGCCTACGATACGTCGAAACATGGCATGGCTCAACAGAGGCCCATTCCTGTGAAAAGGCCGACCCGTTTGACTTGGTCAAAAGGTGGCGGGCTGGCCCATGGAAAGCCTGTTAACAACTTGTTCGCATATAGCCCATTTACAGCCTGCTAACCCAAGGCCCGTTCCGCCCTATCCGAATTAGGACTAGTAGCGTCATCTGGGCCATCCAATATGATTCCATCCCGTTTCACTTCTGGCCCATGTATAACCCATGACGTCTTTCGGCCCATATGAGGCCCTTTGTAACTCTTGGCCCATTAACAGCCCATGGTGAAACTGGCCCGTAATGAATAGTGTATCACTTTACACCCATTAACGGCCCGTGGTGAAACTGGCCCGTAATGAATAATGTATCACTTTATACCCATTAACGTCCCATTATTCCGTTGGGCCGTTTCCAGCCCAAGTTATCTTTCGGCCTTCTGAGGGCCCATTTATTCCTGGGCTCATTTGCAGCATTCGGTTACTTACGGACCGTTACTATTATTTTTTGCTTGTGGCCAAATTCGGCCGATCGTTACAGTCGGCCCGTTTGTGGACCGTTAATCTGTTGGGCCATTTTCATAGCATCACCAAATACGGCCTATTAACGGCCCGTTATGGTCAGCCCATAAAACATACAATTTCCACTCTAGCCCGTCTACGGCCCATTAAAGGCCCGTACAAGACCCATAAATGAGTCGGCCCTTACAAGGCCCATGGATCCTACGAGACGCAGAAGGCCCATGGATCCTACGAGACATAGAAGGCCCGTGAATCCGACGATCCATTGAAGGCCCATGGATCCGACAACCCATACATGGCCCATGGACCGTACGGCCCGTGGACGGCCATGGTCACTACAACATTTGGGCGAGTTGGCCCCCGTTTGAACGATATAGCATATTCAAAGAATTATCCTACTCAATACTATCACCTCTAAAAAACATACACTATACAACTAAGAGAACAAGGCATAGAAACGTAGAATAATCCTACACTATACAATAAAGAAATTACAGCCGATTATACCCACTTAGCATTATGGTTCGGCACAGGTGATAATAAAGCATACACAAACAACAAATTACATACACTGGGTAAATACAACTCATACATCATGGACGCGCATCAACTTAACTCCATTTGAACTATAATCTCTTCAAAAAAAGGATTGGCCAGATTTAGATAGCACAAATTTCAGTCTGCAAAATCTCCAATTCCTTCATGGTTACCTTAGTGTCTTGTTTCATTTTTTTGACTCCTGCATCTAATACCTACATGTCCAGTCTCAACTTGTTGATTATATGTTGACAATCATGTACACGTTGTCTTGCCACCTCTAGTTGATGCTCGAGAACATCAGCACATTCCAATTCCAATCCATAATCATTCAGTAACGGCTATGGCGCACTGCTTGCAGATCTTTTTGTTGATGTCACTTCATCCTGAAATATTTCTGTAAGTACACATTACTAGGGCAAAAATATAGTTATAATAGTGAAGCGAGCAAGACACTATTTTGTACTACATGGCAAAACATGACTAATAATAATGTTACACGTCATGAAGCATAAGCAGGTGATATTTTTAAAATTATAATAAAGATCGTCTGTGTAGCCTGCATACAGAAATCCCTCTTAGCTCACCAGAGGAGCATGATGTTGGGGCCCAATCGAAAACACAGACAAGTTACAAATTTAGACAGCATGTTGCGTATAAGTAAGCAAGCAGTTGCCCATTCTGTAGCTCAATTAAAGTCTTAGGGAGCATAATGAACAACAAAGGGTTTCATACAAACATACTACAACGGGCAAAACTATGCAATCATTAGAGTAGTATAAACTAGATAGTGAGCCTCATGCAATAATAGTTGGTTAATAGACTTCAAAGCTTCAGGCACACTTCGGCAGAGTAATTAAATGGTAAGGCCTTTAATTATGTCAACTAATAGTTATACAAGTACCCAACATCAGGCATGATTCTTTGGGCATCTCATTAAGTGAGGACAAATAAAGCAATTGAAAAGAGCAAATTAACTATGCCTGAAACAAACAAGGAATTGAACTGTTGAGTTGCATATAGTGACTTACCATAACAGGTTGAAGAGGCTCAGCGCAACTCCTACTTCTCTTGCAAGGCTCCTTCCTAACATCTTGTACATGGAAATCCTCAATCTTATCTTCATTGCACCCCCTCTGCAAGGTGACACAAACTAGTTACTGGTCTCCTTGGAAGATAAATATGCATACTTTCCAGTCTATGAACACAAAAGGATCAGATTATAACAAAACAACACCACATAATGAAACATGCTGCATCTCTTGCACTTGCACACAATGAAATGAGCATTTACTATGTCTGCACTATGTAAAAACTAGGCATACCTTCGAACTGGATCTCCAGGTACTCTCGGAGAGCCTACTTTAGTGTACAGCCAAACCTTTATGTCACCTATGAGTTAGACAAGGCCCCACTACAGTAGCCCGTAGTGTTTAAATCATTGACAAGCTCTGTTAGAGTGTTAGGTCAAGAACAACAAGTAATCAAAGAAAAGAGTCCTAGTATGGCTGGCTGATGCAAACAAGCAATTGAACAGATGTGTGAGCAAATCTTACATATCTAGAAAAGAAGCAAACAAGGAGGCTTAAAGACCATCACTTGACTGACCAGATTTAAGGGGCATTTAAACAACATGTGCAACGTACAAACTAACATAAACATTGCATATTCCAGATTCTACAATGGAATGCACATGTATTAGGTTATGCCATGTATGATGATGCCTAAATGTACACTATAGCAGGCAGGAGTAATTCATCATTGCAGGCACAATTGAATTGCAGGTTAAGGGCCAGTTCATTCCGCCTTTTTAGGGCTTATTGTCAAAATAAGCCATAAAAGATGTAAAGAAGTCATTTTTGAGTTATGGGCTTGGGCTTAACTAATTTCGCTTTGGAGGGGGGTGTTTCGGGTAGAACCTCACTAAAAATTAAAGGGAAGGGGAATAGTGAAATGACTCTATTGTCTGCCTATATTACACTCAAAATGCAACTGCTGACGCCCGTGTCACACCTAACCCTCAAGTAAAAACAAAACCACAAGCATTCATTGCCTTGCCCGCTTGCATCTCCTCTCCCCTTTCCCTCTACCTCGATCCCCTGCCTGCAGCACTAGGGTTCCTCCAGCGAGCCGTCGCCACTGGTCCCATCTAGCCTGGTCCTTGACGATGCTATGTCCAGCTAGGATACATGGTCGGCGGGTAGGGGCAAATCTCCCTGGCTGCTCCTCCCTCTGGCGCCGCCCCTCATTCTCATGGTCTCCAGCAGCTGCTCCACTGTGGTTCGTCCAAAAAACTACTCCAGCGGGCACTGCACAACTACGGCTGACGCCACACTGCGGTAGAAGGCACCTTATTCCCCCTCCCCTCCTCCCAGGCCATGGCCTTGAGGTGCTGTTGAAGGATGAGATCATCCAACAAGGTGAGGATCTCCTCTGATTTTTTGCCAAATTTTCATTCTGATCCACTATACGATGAATTGCTATGAGCTGCTTCTGCTGCTGCTATATGATGCATTCCTATGAGCTGCTCCTACTGCGGCTATATGATGAATTGCTATGAGCTGCTGCTGCTATATGATGAATTGCTATGAGCTGCTGCTGCTATATGATGAATTGCTATGAGCTGCTGCTGCTGCTATATGATGAATTGCTATGAGCTGCTGCTGCTATATGATGAATTGCTATGAGATGCTGCTGGTGCTATATGATGAGTTGCTATAAGCTGCTCCTGCTGATGCTATATGATGAATTGATATGAGCTGCTCCTCCTGCTGCTATATGATGAATTGCTATGAGCTGCTCCTGCTGTTGCTATATGATGAATTGCTATGAGCTGCTCCTCCTGCTGCTATATGATGAATTGCTATGAGCTGCTCCTGCTGCTGCTATATGATGAATTGCTATGAGCTACTGCTGGTATATGATGAATTGTAGACTGTTGCTGTTGTATGATGAGTTGCTATGAGCTGCTGTTGCTGCTATATGATGCTTTCAGGTGGTGCTGCTATATGATAATAACGAGCCACTTGGACCATCGAATTTCAATAAATAATTGTTCTTCATTTAAATGTGGGTCATGCGTTCTTCGTTTAAATTAGGCAATGGGATCTCTACGAAAACATTGACCAGAGTAGATTGTGCCAAGTAGATGATATCTTTGTATTTGCATTTTGAGCAAATAGTGATGGTCTGTTTTCCTATCATATTTATTACTGCACTGGATTCAATTTGTGATGTTTGCAAGTCAAATTAATTTTTATATGGGCAGCAAAATGAAAAAAATATAATGCAATCTAGACTTTCCACTGATCATACCAAAGATAAGCTGAAAACGCAATGAAAAGAACTGGTTGGCTTATTACATGGAGCTTATATTCACAGGTGCTTATTTTCTTAGGATAACTCGTAATAACTGTCCCTAAGAAACTTGGCTAATAGAACTGACATACAAATAACATGTCACGATGATTGCAATGGAGGAGTGACGTACCATAGCACACTGTATAGGCTCACCGCTGCCTCTCATTTTTTTGCTATGTAACCCTATCTGCAAGTTGATACGGCTAATTTCAGACATCTCTACATGATACTACATCGCATATCCCTTACGCATATTAAAACCACCAATTAATGATTGTGTGCGTACCATAAACTAGCCATGACTCTGTATGCTGGACTAGCAGGCACTCTAAGGGAGCCTAATGTAGTGCACTGGAATTCCTACATGCCACCTATGATTTTGTGTAATGTACTGCCCCTGTTCCTAAATATATGTCTTTGTAGAGATTCCAGTATGGAGCACATACAGATGTATATAGATGCATTTTCGAGTGTAGATTCACTCATTTTGCTCCGTATGTAGCCTATAGTGGAATCTCTAGAAAGACTTATATTTAGGAACGGAGGTATGAGGTAGTATCATGTATGACATCTACATATCTAATTTAGCAGCCAGTAATAGAAATCATTGTCTGCACAAAGGGATTACTGGTCGAAAATCCTACCAAAGCACGCTGGCAGGCATAGAACAATACAAGAGAGAGAGAGACACACTTACAAGATCATAGCAATGCCTCAGTCCAGGATCATGGTTGGCCAAGCTGTTAGATCCAGAAGAAACATCGTCCTTGTAGTTTTTGCCAGCTGCATAACAGGTAACAGCGACCGGTTAGTATATTTGAAGTACATCGGGTAGATGATGCTGGACAGGTTTAAAGGTGACAAGTACCTAGGCCATGGCCGGTGCTTGGCATCTCTCCAGACGGTGGGAATGAGGTTAGAAATGTCAAGGGTGATGACACTGCGCTGGCTGTCGGCGTCCGGTAAGGAGATCTAGAACCGTCGAGTAGGGTGTTTGTGGAGCGGCTCCGGTAGGGTGGACTACGGTGTGGGCGAAGCGGATCTGTGGCCGTGGACGAGGGCATAGGTGAAGCTGCTCCGGTGGTTGGGTTAAGGATGGTGTCGACGACGCGGATCTGCGGCCGTGGACCTGGCGTCAGAAGCTGCTCCGGTGGTTGGGTTAAGGATGGTGTCGATGATGCGGATCTTCGGCCGTGGATGGGGCGTCAGAAGCTGCTCCGGTGGTTGGGTTAAGGATGGTGTCGACGATGCGGATCTGCGGCTGTGGACGAGGTATTAGAAGCTGCTCCGGTAGGTTGGACGAGGGTGCGAGGAAGCGGATCTTAGGCCGTGGACTTGTGAGTTGGCAAAGCGGCCCAGGTAGGGTTGAGAATGGTATAGGAGAAGCTACTCTGGTAGGGTTGATGATGGTGTCGGTGAAGCGGCTCCGGTAGGGTTGAGGAAGGTGTCGGCGAAGCGGCTCCGGTAGGGTTGAGGAAGGTGTCGGCGAAGAGGATCAAAGGCCGTCGACGGGGGCGTCGGTGGGGCGGCTCCGGGGGGTGTGGACGAAGCGTCTCCGGTGGGGAGTACGAATGAGTCGATGCAGATGCGCGACAGTTGACGAGAGTACCGGCTAAGCAGATCCAACGCCGTGGACAAGGCCGACACTGAATGGGCTGTGGTACAGTGGTGGATGAGCAGTCTACTTGTTTCTAGGGGAGGTGGGAGGGGTAGATGCGGCCGCAGAAGGAGATCCGGCGAGGTGGACGCCGCTGGCAGTATGGGCTATGGTACGCCGGTGGATGAGCAGTCTAGGGTTTCGAGAGGGGAGGGGAGAAAGGGCGATGAAGTACGGATGGCGTGATGTAAGATGCTCTGGTGCTGTGGAGTTAGTCGTTTTTGCGGGAGGGGGAGAGGAAATGGGGGTGCCATGTAGTGGGGGGAACCGGAAGTTACCAAAGCAGCCCCGACCTATCATGTAGATGAGGGCGGTATTGTAACTGTTGGTCCCCGTGCACCAAGGACAAAAGGGGAATTTCGCA
Source organism: Triticum dicoccoides (assembly GCF_002162155.2). Taxonomy (NCBI): domain Eukaryota; kingdom Viridiplantae; phylum Streptophyta; class Magnoliopsida; order Poales; family Poaceae; genus Triticum; species Triticum dicoccoides. The sequence continues at coordinate 203,938,041 of NC_041393.1, forward strand.
TGCTAAAGATTAAGGTGGCGGAAATTTTAGAAGGAGGCGGGAGATTTTGCCGCCCGCGGGATCGTTCGTATCTAGTTTCAACTAATTTTGGACCGTGCTAGCGGGAAGGTCATGCTAGACTGTGTACACGGGGCACACGTCAGCACTTAATAACTGGTGTGAAGTACACCCCATAAAAAAGACAATAACTCGGGATGATGCGCCGATAACTTGGACGTTCACACGGGCACGGCCAATCGTACGGGTGTAGTGGCGCGTTCACAAAAAAGGGATCAAATGCTCAGCCAATGTATTTCTCATGTAAATTGATAATTTAGTGCCATCGGTTATTTACTTTAAACATAATGCATTGACGTGTTAGTGTAGAGGCGCACAAAAAGAAATGGATATTGTAGTCCGCTACTTAAAAGTGTTACCTCATATGATTACATAGCCTCCATTTCATAAATTGCGTATCCGTTGAATTCATATATTAATATTACATATATTACTTCAAAATAGAAACTTAAGTCATCCAAGACTAATGAATTTGAAGCAAGAGTAACAATGGTGCATGTACATGATAGCTACATTGGTTGTTTGAAGAAACATCACTGTAACTTTGGCATGCACAACTGAAAAGATTTATTTAAATAGAAAAAAAGTGTGATATGTGAGTGTTCAATCTTTATAGCATTGAATCGATATTGTACCTTTGGCCACGATACGAAGTAGATATTGACTTATGTTCAAGCAATGCACGTCCATGATCTCTAGATAGTGATACGTGAATGAATTGTGCAATCTATCTCACACACATACATATCTCATTTCCCTGTGGGCATCAGAGTCACACACACGCACTTCGTGTATTTCTCTCCCTCCATCAGGGTTAAATTCGTCTTTCTACCCCATTGAGGGAGTCCTGGATTAGGGGGTGTCCGGATGGCCGGACTATGACCTTTGGCCGGACTCCCGGTCTATGAAGATACAAGATTAAAGACTTCGTCCCGTGTCCGGATAGGACTTTCCTTGGTGTGGAAGGCAAGCTTGGTGATGTTATATGAAGATCTCCTCCCATTGTAACCGACTCTGTGTAACCCTAGCCCTCTCCGGTGTCTATATAAACCAGAGAGTTTTAGTCGGCAGGACAAACAACAATCATACCATAGGCTAGCTTCTAGGGTTTAGCCTCTCTGATCTCGTGGTAGATCAACTCTTGTACTACCCATATCATCAATATTAATCAAGCAGGAGTAGGGTTTTACCTCCATCGAGAGGGCCTAAACCTGGGTAAAAACATCGTGTCCCTTGTCTCCTATTACCATCCGCCTAGAGACACAGTTCGGGACCCCCTACCCGAGATCCGCCGGTTTTGACACCGACATTGGTGCTTTCATTGAGAGTTCCTCTGTGTTGTCACCATCAGGAAGGATGCCGCACCCCGTCTTTAAAGACGGCGCTGTTGCTAAAGGAGCTTTGGCTGTCGGCCAAACTCTCTCGCTAGGCAGTTTTTTAATGACCGCATGTTCGGCCACCGGGCCGATGATGACCTCTCGGGTCATCGAAAGCAATCTCCACGTCAGCTCGGAACTTGCCGAGCAGTTAGATCCGATGGAGCTCTATTCGTTAAACGAGCTCTTGGATCGCATCGCCGCCCTGGGGGTCGCTACAGACTATGGCCAGATTGGGCTTCAACCCGATCCGAGAGAGATTGACTCTCCCCAGGTCACCCACCATGTTGAAGTGGTGGAGGAACAATGCGGTGAATCTTCACCCATCCTAAGGACCAGATGTGTCCGGATTCCTGATCCCTCCAAGCCGGACATCCGCGTAGGGGAGGACGTCACTCAAGCCCTGAACCTAAAGTCAGGCAGCGGGCCTGATTCATTGGATAACGTCCAAGAACCCAAGCTTCCGAGTTCGGAAATTTCTTGGCCCCTAAGTCTTAGATCGGGCGAGGTTCCGGATTTAAATCCACCCGCCCACCCAAATATAAGGGATCTATCCCAAATTCAGCAAGAGCCCAGAGAAACAGTACACAATTACTGGGCCAGATTCCTCCGGGTTATGAACAGGATAAAGGACTGCCGCTAGGGGGATGCAGTTTCATTCTTCTGCAACAACTGCACGGACATCGGAATCCTCAATGCCATAAGTCGCCGTGAAATTACACGCTTCGCCGACTTGGCATCCATAGTACGAAAGTACTGTGCGACAGAAAGCATTCGGAAAATCGAAACAAAATTCTGGGACAATCCGACCCTGAATACAATCCAGTCCGAAACAAAAGGGCGCATTATCGCCAGACACCTGGGCCAAATAACGAAAAACAAAAACACTCTATAGGGTATGGAACCGTACTGGAGGGATGGCTCAATGGACCCTGTAAAATTCATAGTACAGAGGGCGCCACACCAACTCTCAACCTTAGAGCATGTTGGATACTCCGGCAGGTGGCCAAAAGTGGTGAGGAGCTTCTAACTCCAGAATCTGCAGAGCACCACCCCAGGAACGCCAGTACGGTGTCAACAGTCTTTGAGACTTTCGCATCAAACAATGCGAGGAAACGAACGCTCCGTAGCCTTACCAAAGTCTACCAGGTAGCGACAATAAACCCATGGAGTGACACGGCTATTACCTTTAATGCCAGTGACGAACCTAAATTCCGGACAGCCCGAGCACCAGCCGCACTGGTCCTCTGTCCGATAGTGGACGACTTTCGGCTTACCAAGGTACTCATGGACGGTGGCAGCGAATTGAACCTCATCTATGGGGAAACCCTACGAAAAATGGAAATAGACTAGAGCCGCATTGAGCGAAGCAACACAACCTTTAGAGGAAGAATCCCCAGTCGGGAAGCGTGCTGTACAGGAAAAATCACACTGGATGTGGTGTTCGGCACGCTGGATAATTACAGATCCGAGGAGGTCACATTTCAAGTGGCCCCGTTCAGCAGCGGATACCACGCTCTGTTAGGGCGAGAAGCATTCACAATTTTTCAAGCTATACCCCATTACGGGTACATGAAGCTCAAAATGTCCGGACCCAACGGAATCATCACTCTTGCTAGTGATCCGGACACAGCGCTCCGCGCCGAAAACAAGACTGCCGCACTGGACCTCAAGGCATTATCCGAAGCCCTAGCAGCCGAGGAACTAACTGCGTTGCGCTCCATGGTGGACAGGGACGACGTGATACTCGACAAAAGATCCAAGTCCACCTCCTTCAAGCCGACAGACGAAATAGTCAAGTTCCAAGTCCATCCAACGGACACTACAAAAACAGCCTCCATCGGGGCACAACTAAACCCTGATGTAGACGCTGCACTAAGAGAATTCCTACACGAAAATTGGGACATTTTTGCTTGGCACCCTTCAGACATGCCATGAATCCCACGCAGGCTGGCCAAGCACAGCCTGAACATCCTAAAAGGATTCAAGCCTGTTAAGCAGGCTCTTCGGCGTTTCTCCGAACCAAAGAGACAAGCCATGGGAGAGGAGCTAGCCAAACTACTGGAAGCCGGATTCATCGGAGATATCAAACATCCGGACTGGCTAGCAAACCTGATGATGGTACCAAAGAAGGACAAATCCTGGCGCCTATGCGTCGATTTCAAAGACCTAAATAAGGCCTGCCCAAAGGATCCCTTCCCCCTCCCTCGCATTGATCAAATCATCGACGCCACCGGAGGACACGATTTATTGTGTTTCCTCGACGCATACTCTGGCTACCACCAAATCAAGATGGCAGAGTCAGACCAAGCCGCAACAGCATTCATCACCCCATACGGCCCATTCTGCTTCAACACAATGCCCTTCAGGCTCAAAAATGCCGATGCAACATATCAGTGCATGATTCAGACATGTCTGGCCAACCAGATCGGCAAAACGGTTGAAGCATACGTGGATGACGTGGTCGTCAAAACCAAGCATGTAGAAACTCTAATAGACGATTTGAGGCTCACGTTCGATAACCTCCGAACATATGACATTAGGCTTAACCCGGAAAAATGCGTTTTCGGCGTACCAGCCAGAAAGCTCTTGGGCTTCATTGTATCCGGTAGAGGAATTGAAGCAAACCCAACCAAGATCCGAGCTCTGTCACAATTGGATATTCCAAAAGATCTCAAGCAAATACGAAAATTGACTGGATGCGTGGCAGCTCTAAGCCGCTTCATCTCCCGCTTGGGGGAAAAGGCATTACCCCTTTACCGCCTCCTCCGGTGCACCAAACACTTCAAGTGGACGGATGCCGCCACGGCCGGACTCGAAGAAATAAAAGCCATACTGGCAACAAACCCGGTCCTGGCCGCGCCTAACATCGGCGAACCAATGTTGTTATACATCGCGGCAACTCACCAAGTTGTAAGCGCATTCCTCGTCGTCGAACGAGAAACGGACGGACACAAATTCCCTGTCCAGAAACCAGTCTACTACGTGTCCACTGTCCTCACTCCATGCAAGTCCCGGTACCCGCATTACCAAAAGATAGCATATGCAGTGTTCATGGCATCTCGGAAGCTACGACACTACTTTCAAGAGTGTTTGATAACAGTAGCCTCCGAAGTACCTCTTAACGATATCATAAACAACCGCGACGCAACGGGCCGGATTGCCAAATGGGCCATTGAGCTCCTCCCGTTCGACATAACATATAAGCCACGGCGAGCCATCAAGTCGCAAGCCTTGGCCGACTTTGTCGCTGAATGGGCTGAAGCCGAACTCCCTAAAGAGTACGGCACATATTCCAACTGGACCATGCACTTTGACGGCTCCAAAATGCTGGTGGGTCTGGGGGCTGGCGTCGTCCTGACGTCCCCAACAGGAGATACAGTCCAATATGTACTCCAAATAATGTATACGGACTCCAACAATGCAGCCGAATACGAGGCCCTTCTACATGGCCTCCGGATGGAAGTCTCCATGGGCATTCAACGCCTAGAGGTGCGTGGGGATTCGAACCTCGCGATATCCCAAATAAATGGAGACTTTGATGCCAATGATCCGAAAATGGCAGCTTATCATAACGCCGTCCTAAATATGTCAACTCGGTTCGAAGGGCTGGAATTTCACCATATAGCCCGGGAAAACAATCACGCAGCAGACGTCTTGGCAC
>NC_041393.1:203943547-204000240 GCF_002162155.2 Triticum dicoccoides
GGCTATTCAAGCCATCCGTAAAGTGGGAAGGGGAATCCGGAAATAACAATCTGGACCTGCCCGCATCACCTGACCCCGAACACTCTGACACAACGGAAGACTTCGCCAACGAAGTCACACCCTTAGCCCACGTAATAATGGCAGTAATTGCCCCATGGACAGAACCATTCTTAGCCTACTTAACTAGGCAGGAACTTCCCAAGGACCAAAATGAGGCACGCTGCATAGTGCGGCGATCTAAAGCCTACAAAGTCCACGAAGGAGAGCTTTATAAGAAAAGCACCACCGGAGTCCTTCAAAGGTGTATCTCCGAAGAGGAAGGGCGGAACCTACTGGCTGAAATTCACGCCGGACTAGGCGGGCACCACGCCGCAGCCCGAGCCCTTGTGAGCAAGGCCTTCCGTACCGGATTTTATTGGCTAACGGCCCGGGCAGACGCTCAAGACTTAGTCCAACGATGCGTCGGTTGCCAATTATTTGCTAATCAAAGCCACATGCCGCCTACCGCCCTCCAAACTATACCCATTACCTGGCCTTTTGCGGTGTGGGGGCTGGACATGGTTGGACCCCTTAAAGGAGGAACCCACAAGCAAAAATATCTACTAGTCATGGTGGACAAATTCACCAAATGGATAGAGGCCAAGCCTGTTAAGACGGCCGAATCCGGACCGGTGATAGACTTCATATCCGGGGTTGTACACCGTTACGGCGTCCCCCACAGCATCATTACTGAGAACGGCACAAACTTTACGGCCGATGAGGTTAAACTCTGGTGCAAAAACATGGGCATTAAGCTCGATTACACTTCAGTATATCACCCACAAACTAACGGTCAAGTCGAGCAAGCCAATGGTCTAATCATGAGCGGCATCAAACCCAGATTAGTGCGATCCCTCAAGGAATCTAACACGCACTGGGTAGAGGAGCTCGACTCCGTACTCTGGGGGCTGTGGACCACGCCGAATCGCACTACCGGATTCACACCATTTTTTATGGTATACGGTGCAGAGGTAGTCCTGCCCTGTGACATAATTCATGACTCACCTCGCGTGCACATGTACGAAGAAAGAGAAGCTGAGCTCGATCGGCAGGACAGCTTGGACGCATTGGAGGAGGAGCACGATGTGGCAAAAGCCCGTTCCGCATTCTATCAACAGCAGGCTCGAAGATATCAAAGCAGAGAAGTACGGGCCAAAACTTACAATGTTGGCGAACTAGTTCTGTGCCTGCCGGACAAGAAAAAGGACAAACTCAAGCCCAAATGGGAGGGTCCCTTCATAATCGACCAAGTCCTAACTGGTGGAGCGTACCGTCTGCGAAACACATCGGATAACCGACTCGAGCCGAACCCATGGAACGCAGCACGCCTATGAAGATTCTACACCTAGCGCCGGACTCTGTGTTTGTCTCCTTCCTGTGTTCCCTTTTTTTGTACAAATTAGCTGCCTTATATTTCTCTCCTTCTCCCTCCCTTTTTCTTCCAAGCCTTTAAGGGCTTGCTTGCGCATTGTTCGCACATAATTGACGCGCCACCCGCGCTCACTATACCTGGGGGCTTCTTTATCAGAAGCTTATATACACGGGCCTCATGCCCAAAACATGGGTGACACTTCCGCATGAACCTTTTATGCACCATTATATGCATCGATATGACTTAAGTTTTGGCCAAGCTGGGTTGCTTGGCTCCTGTGCTTACCCTTACGTTCCCGTTTGTTCGGCTAGGTGGTAAAGGGAGCACCTCTGCGATTGTTACTATCGAGTCAGCCGGATGTGTACCTCAGACTGGGTGAAGCCGAAAGCTAGCGTTCTTAAGGGAATATTCGGTCAGTGAACTAAAAGATGATTTTTCACTTGTTTATTTATCTGCCCCCAGATGTTTTTCTGCTTTTTTCGCAGTCCGGAGATGCACTTTAGGGCATGCCTCCCAGGGAAAGGAACCCCTAACGGAACTATTCTCCCTGGAAGATGTTTCTTACTAACCATGTAATATAACATAACTAGTTGGGCACTTGTCTGCTAAAGTACTTATGACCCCTACGCCTGGTCTCCATGCATGCCCCGGTTCTTACATAACCGATAGGGTATTCGGACATACTCCGGACTATCGGGTCCAGAGGTTGAAGTGAAAAGGTCCGCAATGACAAATGATCTACAATCCGGCTAGAAGGCATTTTACATGTCATTTTAAATTACATAGTCAATTAGACTGGGTATATTCTTCTTCAATACCATCCAACAGGCTGTCTAATTTATAGTCCTGTTGGGAATACTTGGCGGCCAGCTCTACGTGGCCGTACACTAAACTGACAGGGATGTCCTTCCCGTCGGGCCCCACAGGGCCGACCTCGGCCATGTGGTTTGGGTCAGCCTTCGTGTACCGTGTCTTCACCATGGCCCAGGCCTCCCTGGTGCCTTGACGGTAGGCCGATATCTTCCATAATCGGAAGCGCTGCTGTGCTCCCTTTAGCTTCTCTGCAAGCTCTCCAAGGCCTTCGGGCATGGAGAGGGATGGCCACAAAGCCTGGACGATGCCTTGCATCGCCTGCCGAACTCGTTCATGCAGTTGCGATAGCTCGGGAAGAGGTCACCCGTAGAACCGGGCATTTCCTCCGCAGGCCGACCTGTCAGCATATCTACAGACATAACTCTGTCAATCGACTTCCTCGCCGAACTCTTTTTCGAAGATCGTTCAAGCACTTACTAAAAATGCCGCGTCGAAGTCACCGATTCTCCTTTACGGAATCCGATAGCTGAGCACGAACATCCTTTAGTTCCTCGCCTAGCTGGGTATTTTCATCTTGAAGCTTGTTCTTCTCTTGCCTCACCCTCGTAAGCATGCTCTCGGCGGCCTTTAATTGGCGCAAGAGTTGTTGCTTGTCCGGATCCACTCCGGCCCCATCTGGACTGTTACTATCAGAATTGCACACATGCTGCACTTCACAACATACTTATCTTTCGAAGCATATATTACCTAAGGGGGTCCCCTTGGCATTCTCTATAGCGGCTAGTGCGGCCTCGAGTTGGGCCTTGCACTCTTCCAGCTCCTGGGACAGTTGCGTATTCTTCTTTGTAAGATCCTGCATAACAAATGATCCTTAAATCAGTTATTTTAACTGTTTCAAGTCTCGGGGGCTACTGACATATATATCCATCAGATCTACTCACCCGTATGTCTTTTCCATACTGCTCTGTGGCTCTTGCTAGACCATTTTGAGCGGCACGGAGGTACACATCTCCCGTATTAAAGGCGTCCAACGCCTCTTGGGAAAAACATGCGTCATGAAGAACAGTCCGGCGACGCGTGTGGTTCATGGCACTCTCCACCTCTGAATTGGTGGCAGATAATCCGTCCATATCCTCTGTCGGAGGAGCGTCGGTGCGCGCCCCGTGTTCGCCTCCGCTTCCGGACCCGGCCTTGAAGCCTGGCCGGTGGATATAGTCCAGCGGGCGCTCTTCTTCCTGAAGAGAGCATGAACCTTAGTATGCCTTGAAGGCATGAAACCTGGGCATTAAAGTCACACGCCGTACCGTTGCGCCGGCGTCTCGATCCGGTCCGCACTTCTTTTTAGCCTGCCTGGCCTCAATGGCCCTTGTTGGCTACCCACCGCGGGCTTGGACCTCCGCCTCAAGGATTTGCCATGCAAAAAGAAACACCATTGGTTTATGGCAATCAAAATAAGCATGGATGGATCCTCTTGAAAGTACGGGGACTTCAGTCTCGGTTACCTTTGAGGCTGGAAGTAGTCCGGGATAATCGGCCGTAATGGCCACTAAGGTGTTGTCCTTACTCAATTGATGAAACACCCCATCAATTAGCTCCACACATAAGTCCGGGTCCTCTTGGGAGTCCGGGTTGAGGGACCGTTCCGGGTCCTCAGATTGTGGAGGAGGGTTGTTCATCTCCTTTACAGTCTGGCGTAGCTCCTGCGTCAAAATTGCTAGACTAAGTACTCAATTATGGGAATTTGAAAACGGGTAGGCAAGTGAAAGTGTTTGCTCACCCAACTTGGAGGATTGTACATAGAGAATCCGCCCCGTGGGTTGACACGGAGGAATTCCTCTTCTTCTCCCTTGTACAAAGCGGATAAGATCTTCGTTAGAGTGGCAGCCGAATCCGGCCCCTTGCGACCGCACCGGGTGGCATCGTCCTCCCCGTTGAAATCCCACATGGGGTGGCCTCTGTACTGAAGCGACTGCAACCCCCGCATAATGCATGTGGCCATGACCTCGATCATGGTCAATCCGGAATGAGCCAACAACCTTATCCGGCTCATCAGGTAAAGGACGTCCCTGTCAGTTTCCCTCTGAGGGCTCCGTGGGCGCCAGCTCAGGCGTTTCTTCAAAGGAGCATTATTGAACTCAGGGAGGCCGATCCGTACAGGGTCTGGCAGGGGGACGTCATCTATATAAAACCATTTTGAAGGCCAGTCCTCGAACGCCTTCTTTGGGGTTCCGGATAGATATCCGGTCCCGGCGATGCGCCATAGTTCGGCTCCGCCCACTTGATAAATCGACCCCTCCTGAGAGCGGGGCACGAGGCAGAACAACTTCTTCCATAGCGCAAAATGGGCCTCGATGCCCAAAAACAGCTCGCAAAGGGCCACGAAGCCCGCAATATGCAGTATGGAGGCAGGCGTGAGGTTGTGTAGCTGGAGGCCATAAAACTCCAGTAGCCCCTGGAGAAACGGATGAATTGGAAATCTGAGCCTTCTTATTAAATAAGGGACTAGGCATACCCGCTCTCCTTTAGAGGGATTGGGGACGCTCTCCGCCACTATAGGTAGCAAGCCCGGCTAGAATTAGGACCATATATGCTGGGGGGAGGAGCCCCTTAGATTGGAGCACTACTAGCTCGCTATGCGGGACAGAACACTGCTCCCAATCTCCTGGCCGAGGGCTGGAGGGGCGAGAGAAGGGGCTGCATCGACCGGCCATGATGGAATGGATCTCTGTCGAAAGTGCTCCGATGAATGCTCGCGGAGGGAAGATGGTGTGAATTGGATCTAAATCCCCGTCTCTTTTATGGGTGGCTCATTTACGAAGCTAGGGGGGTAAATGAAAAAACTCCCTGGCTTTTCGCATTCGTTTGACACGTGGAAGATGGTCATTATTGGGCACAGAAGCCAAGGAGTGCAGCATGCACTAGAAGCCGGACACTGTTCGACAGGTACATGGAATTTGGAGAAGAACCCTCCTTGCAATGCCGAAGACAAATTTGCGCGCCGGACTCATCATCATTGAAGCCTGGTTTGGGGGCTACTGAGGGAGTCCTGGATTAGGGGGTGTCCGGATGGCCGGACTATGACCTTTGGCCGGACTCCCGGACTATGAAGATACAAGATTGAAGACTTCGTCCCATGTCCGGATAGGACTTTCCTTGGCGTGGAAGGCAAGCTTGGAGATGCGATATGAAGATCTCCTCCCATTGTAACCGACTCTGTGTAACCCTAGCCCTCTCCGATGTCTATATAAACCGGAGAGTTTTAGTCCGTAGGACGAACAACAATCATACCACAGGATAGCTTCTAGGGTTTAGCCTCTCTGATCTCGTGGTAGATCAACTCTTGTACTACCCATATCATCAATATTAATCAAGCAGGAGTAGGGTTTTACCTCCATCGAGAGGGCCCAAACCTGGGTAAAAACATCGTGTCCCTTGTCTTCTGTTACCATCTGCCTAGACACACAGTTCGGGACCCCCTACCCCAGATCCGCCGGTTTTGACACCGACACCCATCCTACAAGTCGCGCACACAGAAACACACACACTCTCTCTGTCTAACAAGCACACCCCTTTAATTACGCCCACCCACTGTCGATGGGAAACGACACCTATGGGATCCCTGGAATCCCTTCTGCGGTTGCGGGGCGCAGAATCGTGAGAAGAGCGGGACTAGTGGATGGCACAAAGAGGATTTACCCAGGTTCGGGCCGCAAAGATGCAGTAAACCCTACGATCCTACTTTGGTGGTTGTATTAGTGTTCCTGAGCTCTTGAACTAGCTCTGGGTGCTGCCAGGTTGGAAAGAGTCGAATCCCCCCTTAGGATGCCATGGGCCTCCTTTTATAGGCAGAAGGGGCTGCCACAGTAGCACACGGGAGGTGGAAAGCGCTACAGTGCTGCGTAGTTATCGCTAGCATTACAGGATGAAACACATTAAATGCGGGGCTTAGGTGTCCTTCACTTTATCGGGGGCGGGGGTGACGCCCGTCCCGTCCGTCGCCGCCCCTCCTGTCTTCGACACGCGCCCCGGCCATCAATGCATGCAACGCCATGTAGGCAGGCAGGCAGCTGAGGTGGCGCGGTGGTGGAGTCTCCACGAAGATCTACACACTGCCACACAGGTGCCTGCCCAGCTGGTTGGGTCGGTGGGTGTGTATGAAAGGCGGCAGGAACTTGGTTGGTGTGGACCTGGCAGTGGCCTTGCCGGTGCGCTGGGCGATGGCCTTGCCGGTTGGCCCGGCAAGGGTCTTGCCGTGGCACGCTGGCTTCCCCGGCAAGGATCTTGTTAAGGAGCCCTGTGGGTTTCTTTGGTGAGGATGGTTGCCTTCCTATCCTCTTCTGATCTTGATTGCTCTTTGTCTTCACAAAGATCTGCATGCCACCACGGGAGTGCCTCCCGAGCCCTGTCCCAATGCGACTACTCAGCGTCGGTAGGCTCGAAGGTGGCTCGCTCCGTGGGTGTGGGCGAGCCGCCCTGGCAAGGATCTTGCCATGGCTACTGAGGCTGCCCCCAGCAAGGGTCCTTGCCGGGGCAGCCTGCATCGCCCGCGTGGCCTTCGTGGCCTTGGTCCTTTGTCGTTTGCTTTGTTTGTCCTTGCGGCTTTGGCTTTTCTCCGGCTTCCCTCTCTTGCCTTGCTGTTGTGTGGTCGCGGCGGGTGGCTCTGACTGCCCATGCACAAGTAAAGGGGTCAAAAGCTAGGCCCCTACTTTTGTACACCGACAGGATCCCCCGAGCCTGGGGCATGCATAAGCGTAGCACGTTGTTGGGCCAGACCCAGAACGGTGTGCGGGCAGTTGAGGCGGATTTTACTGCGGCCACTGTTCCGCCCGCTGCGCCCCCCATGACCCGTGTTGAACGCGTGACGAGGGGGTCGTGTGCGCATGACGTGGGGATGCTGGCGTCACCTTTGTGGTGGACAGTAAAGAGGCGGCTTGCGTGTCTCTTTGAGACCACAGGGCCGCCTCCAATTTACTGCCCTCGCTCGGGAACCATCGTCCCACGCGTCCCCTTGCATCCGCCCCTGGCGCCACGTTCACCGCATGCAGAGCGAATGATAGGCGCAGGGGCGTGGGTAGTCGCGCGTGTGCGGGTTGATTCCCTTGCGCCTTCAATGGAGCGGGGAGGGCGGTCGACAGCCCCGCTCGCTGTCATTCCAAGAGGCTGGATTGGATGGGAGGGGGCGGCTGAGTCTCGTCCCGACCTCTTTATAAAGAGGGGAGCAAGAGGGACGGTGCCTCTCAGCCCTTCGCCATCTACCTCTCTCCATTCCTGGTTCCTTTCTTCTTCTGCCATGGCGAGAGGACGTGGCGACACTTCGTCAGTGGCGGCGAGGGTTTCGGCCAGGCAGCGCATCACTCCTCCCCAGGAACTTGTAGCGGAGGAGCCGACCGCTAGATGGAGGGGGAGGCGGCGAGGCCGAGGCCGCCGTGGATCCCGGGGGAGAGGAGGACAGGGCGACAAATCCGCCTCGCCACCTCCAGCAGCCCTTCCTCCGATGGAGGGCCATGCTGGGGATAATCCTTGCGAGCTCTTCGACAGGCTGCGCCACCCGCCATGCCGTCGTCTTCGCCTCCCGACCCCGTTTGCACGGGAGATGGAGCTGGATCCGCCGCAGGCGCTACGGCTGCACATGAGGGGTTGTGGGAACAGCGGCACGTGGGTCGACGTTGAGTTCCCTGCCCCCACGTCATGTATCTTCACCGAGGGTGGAAGACCTTCGCTCGCCTCCACAGCTTGACGGACGGGCTCGTCCTCCATTTCAAACTAATGGAGGGCGGCCTCCTCTTCGTCAAGATCTTCGGGCACTTTGGGACCCGCGTGAGGTGCTGCGTAGAGAGCTCCTCCGACGATGAAGAGTCCTCCTCAAACGAGAGTGGCGAGGAAGACAATGGCGGCGACGACGAGGGCAGCGGGCAGCAGGATGACGGGTCCGACTAGGCGTTGGGCGTCGCTCCGAGCGGCACCGGCGGCCCCATCATCCGTGTCGCTAGCTCCTTGAACTTCTCGGGGTCGCCTTCTTGGGCGGCTAGCGTAGGGAGGCCGCGGAAGAGGAAGAGGACGAGCGGCAAGGCTGTCAAGTCGGAGTACACGAACACTGACGCCTTCGTCGTGTGTTGGTTTCCTGCCGCCTCGTCTTCAAGCTCTGCCTCTGGCGCCGCCATCACCACCCAGCCCTCGGACGGCCACCAAGATATCCTCTTGGTGTCTTCTGCCACTCGTAGCTCGCTTAGGCGCCCCTTTCGCCCTTTTGCCTTCTTGTTCCATTTCCTGAGGAGAGGGACAAGAAAGGGATTACAGGCACCTTGTATCTTTTTAGTCCTTTAAGCCTTCGGGCCTTTGTTAGCTTTATGACTCGTATCCCCCTTGTTCATGTTTTTCATTTCGTATGAACTGTACCTATACGGGATGTTTTTTAATGAAAAAAGGACGTTTGCCGGGATTACGTTCGTCGGAGAAACCCACGGCCAGGGGTGAATCCTTGTTATCTTTCTAGACAAATATTTTTTTCCAGCAATAGGCCTTGCCGTTCCCCCACCTCGCTTGACCTTTCCCTCGCTTTTGGCGGGGGCAAGGATGAGGTGGGCTTAGGCCCCCACTTCCCTCCTCTGCTGCCGCGACTACGACCAGATCCAGACCCATGAAATAATCCTTAGGTGCCGAAAAAAGGGGCACGGTAGCTTAGAGATAGAACGGGGTTTCATGCATCCCAGTCGATAACCAAACGCATGATAGGGGATAAAAGACTTATCTGCATCTGCAGCCCCCGACAATCTTCGCTTGCCGTGGAGACATCCTTGTTCTTGCAGTTCCCGGCGATTCTGGCTTGCCGGGGCCCGGGCGCCGGTTCGTTCCCTCCTTCCCAAAATAGCTCAGCAAGAATACTTACGTGCCCTGCGAACCAAAGAAGACAGGTGAAGACAGAGACGCATACTCAACCTCTAAGCTAGGGGTTAGTTGCCGCCAAGCACTATCAACCCTAACCAAGGAAGAGACTCAACCTAGCATGCGCTTCATTTATTTATGCTCAGGGTCTGCGCCTGGCTTTGTACAAAGGGTTACATGCCATGCCGGCAAGGCTTGTACAAAAGGATGGCTTGCCGGGAGGCCCGGAAGCCGCGCCTTATGGGTATAACTTGCGAAGATGCTTGATGTTCCAGGAATTGCTCACTGGGACGGTGTCTTCGGTCTCCAGGCGGACTGCACCGGGCCCGGTGACTCGTGTTACCCGATAAGGGCCTTCCCACTTTGGCGTCAACTTGTTGGAATTCTTGGCCGAGTGAACGTGCCGAAGAACAAGGTCGCCTTCCTCAAAACTCCGGGCATGAACCTTGCGGCTATGGTAGCGGCGCAAGGCTTGCTGGTAGCGTGCTGCTCTCACAGCCGCCCGGAGACGATCTTCCTCGAGGGGCATTGCTTCATCCTGGTGTAGTTGCTCTTGCTCAAATTCATCAGAAGCGAGCACTCGAGGTGACCCGTATATGAGTTCCATGCGGAGAACTGCTTCTGCCCTGTAAACCAGGGCAAAGGGTGTCTGGCCGGTGGCTCGATTTGGCGTCATTCTGATCTACCAAAGAACTGCCGACAACTCCTCAATCCAGCGTCTTCCGCTTTTGCACAGCCTGTCAAAAGTCTTCGTCCTCAAGCCTCGCAGGACTTTAGCATTTGCCCTCTCCGCTTGGCCATTGCTCCGTGGATGCGCCACGGAGGCAAAACAGACCCTGCTGCCGAGATCCTCAATGTACTACATGAAGGCATGGCTTTTGAACTGCGTGCCTTTATCGGTGATGACCCTATTGGGTACCCCAAAACGGCAAACTAGTCCTTTGAAGAACTTGATGGTTGACTGCCCCATCACCTTCCTCACTGCCTCCACCTTGGGCCACTTTGTGAACTTGTTGATGGCAACGTACAAGTACTCAAAGCCCTCGACAGCGCGGGGGAAGGTGCCCAAGATGTTGAGCCCCCAGACCGAGAAGGGCCAGGAGAGAGGGATGGTTTGAAGGGCTTGAGCTGGTTGATGAAGCTTTTTCGAATGGAACTGGAACGCTTCACACTTGGTTACTAGTGCCATTGCATCCTGGAGGGTGGTGGGCCAGAAGAAACCCTGCCGGATGACCTTGCCAGCAAGGGCCCTCGACCCTATGTGGGAGCCACATATGCCTCCATGTAGCTTTGTCAACAGCCTTAGTCCTTCCTCCCGGGAGATGCTCATCAACTTCAACCCATTCGGTCTTCTTCTGTATAGCACGTTATCGATGAACTGGTACAGAGCAAACCGGCGGGCTACTCTTTCTGCTTCTTCCTGCTCCTCAGGAAGCTCTCCTTTTTGAAGGAATCGAACGGTGTGATGTGCCCATGCTGGAGCCTGTGGCTCGACAGCAAGGACCAAAGGCGTCTCTTCTGCCACAAGGGCAGCCGCCTCCACGGCCATAACCCGAGGTCCTGCCGGAGTCGGTTGCCCTGCGGCAGGATCGGCATCCACGGCAACATCTCCGTCGGCGGCTCCGGGGAGCTCGGTGGGGAAGTACTTGCCGGGGCCTAGCTTCCTTCGCTTGTTCTGCCCAGTTGATGGCTGAACGGATGGTTGAGTTAACTGAAGCACAAAAGTGCCTGGTTCCACAGGTAGCTTGAGGGTGGCGCGCTTTGACAGGTAATCAGTGGTGTCGTTCTCCGCTCGAGGGACGTGCTCCGCTTGCATACCGTCAAAACGCTCCTCCAGTTTCCTCACTTCATCCACGTAGGCTTCCATCAAAGGGCTTTGATAATCTTTGTTAACCTGCCTCACGACGAGTTGCGAATCGCCCTGATGATGAGCTTTTTGACTCCGAGGTCTGGCGCGATGCTGAGACCGGCAAGAAAACCCTCGTATTTGGCAGTGATTTTGGTTGACATCTCCCGGGGGAAGTGCATTTGGATGACGTACTTGAGGTGCTCCTCGGTGGGTGCGACAAGCAGCACACCAGCACTGGGGCCTTGGAGCAAGAAGGCCCCATCAAAGTACATGATCCAATCGCCACTTGTTTCCTCGCCGGGGAGAGTGGTCTCTTGTACCTCTTCATTGAGTGTCGAGGTCCATTCGGCAACAAATTCCGCCAAGACTCTGCTCTGGATCGTCGAGGTGCTTTTGAACTTCAAGCCGAAACTCGACAGCTCTAGGGCCCATTCCATGATCCTTCCTATTGCATCTGGGTTATGTAGTATCCGTTGCAATGGAAGGAGGGTGACCACGGTGATCTCGTGCGCCTGGAAGTAGTGGTGTAGCTTCCTCGAGGCCATAAGGAGGCCGAAGAGCAACTTTTGCACACCTGAGTACCTCGACCTAGCCCCCCTGTAAGAGGGAGCTGACCAAGTAAACTGGGTGCTGCACCACCTTCTTTCTTTGCATCACTTCACCTGGCCACACGGGTCCTGTCGCACCGGCATCAGGCTTGCCGGGACCGGGTCCTGTCGGGAACTCAGTCCTGCCGGGATCGAGCCTTGCCGGGACCGAGCCCTGCCGGGGAGGGTACCGACCCATCAGCCATCGGCTCTGCCGCCGCTACCGTCTTCTCATCAACCTCTCTCTGTGCCACTAATGCGGTGCTAACCACTTGATTCGTTGCCGCTAGGTATAGCAGCAGTGGCTCTTGCGGTTTGGGCGCAACTAGCACCGGGGCAAAGGAAAGGTACTTCTTCAAATCTTGCAACGCCGCCTCGGCCTCTGGGGTACACTCCCCCGGGGCCATCTTCTTTAGGATCTTGAAGAAAGGGAGGGCACGCTCCACAGACCTGGAGATGAATCTGCTCATGGCGGCAACGTAGCCAGTGAGCCGACGCACATCCTTGATCCGCCTGGGCGCCTCAATCTGCTCGATAGCCTTAATCTTGTTAGGGTTTTGCCTCAATCCCGCGCTGCGTCATAAAGAACCCGAGAAGCTTGCAGGATGGGACACCTAAGACACACTTCTCAGGGTTCAATTTGAGGTTAATCTTGCGCAGGTTCCTAAAGGTTTCCTCCAGGTCTTGCATGAGCGTTGCTTTGTGCTTGGTTCTGACCACTATGTCATCCATATAAGCTTCCATATTTCTATGTAGCTGGCGTTCAAAACCGATGTGGACTGCTCTTGCAAACGTCGAGTCAGCACTCTTCAACCCGAAAGGCATCCGTAAAAACAGTACCTACCACATGGGGTGATGAACACTGTCTTTTCTTCGTCTTCTTTTGTCATAAAGATCTGGTGGTATCCCGAGTAGGCGTCGAGGAATGATAACACGTCACACCCTGCCGTGGAGTCAACAATCTGGTCGATGTGCGGTAACGGGAAGGGATCCTTTGGACAAGCTTTATTGATGTCTGTGTAATCAATACACAGCCTACACTTCCCGTTGGCCTTGGGCACTACTACCTGATTGACCAACCACGTCGGATGGAGCACTCCCCTTACCAGGCCTGCCGCCTCTAGCTTCCTAAAATCTTCTGTGATGAACTCTTGCCTCTCCAGGGCTTGCTTCCTGACCTTTTGCTTGACTAGCCATGCATGAGGACAGACGGCTACGTGGTGCTCGATCACTTCCCTGGGAACACCGGGGATGTCGGAGGCTTGCCACGCAAACACATCGACATCCGCCCGCAAGAAAGTGACGAGCTCGCTTTCCTATTTGCTGTCGAGGGTGGAGCTTATGACGAAAGCACCACCCGTGCCGTCCTCCTTGACGGGCACCCTCTTGGTCTTTGGCGGCGCAGCCCTAAGCTTTTTGCTCCTGTCGGCAGAACTCTCTGGCACGTCCTCGACGGCAGCACAACACCACGAAGAGGTGCTCTTTCCAGAGTGGGTGCGAGGGGTCTCGCCGATCTTCTTCCCTCCCGGGGATCTGTCGGCAGGAGCAGGTACCTTGGCGGCAGCTGCTGCAACCGCCTCCCGGTAGAGTTGGTCGGCGCAAATCAGCGCGTCTTTCTTGTCGGAGGGGACGATGATGATGTTCATCGGCCCGGGCATCTTCAGCATGTTGTAGGCATAATGTGAAGCTGCCATGAACTTGGCTAGTGCCGTGTGGCCGAGGATCCCGTTGTATGGCAAGGGGATTTTGTCGGCATCCTGGGAACGGGGGTCCCTAGACTTGCCTGCATGCGTCCTGCGGCGTGCCTCAAGGGGCGGCCCAGCATGGCCCATCTTCGTCAACACGAGCTCAAGACCCTCGCGAGGGGCCAGGCCTCGTGGGGCGGACGACAGGAGGCTTCCTCAGGCATGGCTTTGTCAGGCTGGCTCGCGAGGAGGCGGAGAGATCAAGGCGGGGCACCTCGTGAGGTGCCCATGACGCAAGCCATGACGACTAAGGGTGCCAGGCGGGCGCCAGCCCGCACAGTGTCCTTCTTTCCTCTTTGGTTCAAAGGGAGCAAGCACAGGCAAGAGCATCAAGTAAAGGCATCCATTTCGGTGCAACAAGACCAAGACCGTCGCAACGGCGGGAAGGAGGTCATCGTGGATCCCAGGAAGGCGTCACCACCAGAGCCTTTGACAGGCGAGGACCAACTTTAGTCAGGATAAGTGTACTAGATGTTCCCGTTCAAAATGGCCAATTGTTGGTGCCCTTCCCGCTCAATATTTGGGAAGAGGCCCTGGGCCTTAGCCTATAAATAGGACTAGCCACCACAAGCCAGAGGTAGGAAATTTTCGATCCTCACCTAGAAACCAGTGAAGAGAGCGACTCAACTCCCCTTAGCAGTTCATCGCACCAGCCAAGAACAGACCCTCGCGAGGCTGTTCGTCCTTGTACTGTTCATCATTAGCCCAAGAGGCAATCCACCACACCACACACTGGAGTAGGGTATTACACCACAATGGTGGCCTGAACCAGTATAAACTCTGTGTCTCTTGTGTTGTTCCCTTGATTGCTTAGTTCATAGCGAGGAGGTGAGGTGCAGGTAGGCAGAAGGCCAAATCTCCGTGCGCACCCCGGTGTTCGAATCTAGAGGGTCTGCCGGAACCCGAAATCCGACATTTGGCGCTCCAGGTAGGGGTGCGCCGGAGCTTCTCCTTCCGCCGACCCGCTCTCCGCCGAGACCACGACTCGTCCTACGATGAGCGGCGTGTCGTCTGCTCCGGTCGTTAGCGCTAGCGCGGGGGCCGGGGGGCTCCAAGCCTTATCCCCGGCCTTGCGACAGGTGCGGCAGCCGGACAAGTTGCCGGCGGCTTCCATGGCCCCTTGGGAAAAGTTGCACAACCTCTTCCTTGCCAGGCGCCCTGCGCCGGTGCCCCCGGTTGTCGCGGCCCTCCTGGGCGGCTCGCAGGCGCCACCTTCGGGCCGCCACGTCAAGCCATTCGTCCGCCAGGTCGGTGCCGTTTCCACGCGGCAGGGGGCTCCCTCAGGTCGGTCGGCGCCCAAGGCCGACCTGGCCTTCGGCGCGAAGGACCACCCCTCCAATTCAGCCTGCTCAGGCGCACTCCCGATGCTGTGCACTCCCACCATCTGCCAGGTGGCCGTCACCAGGACTCTCATCGACGGCGGCTCGGGCCTCAACGTGCTCTCTATTGAAGCCTTCAGCCTCCTCCACATACCACCGGAGCGGCTTCGGCCCAGCCGGCCCTTCTTGGGCGTCGGGGGCGGGGCCTCTAGCTCCCTGGGGCAGATCCGTCTCCCGGTAACCTTCGGCACCTACGACAACTTTCGCACGGAGCTAATCGACTTCGACATCGCCCCCATTAGCCTCCCATACAACGCCATCCTCGGCTACCCGGCGCTGGCCCGGTTCATGGCTGCGACTCACCCGGTGTACAACCTCATGAAAATGCCCGGGAGCAGCGGCGTCCTCACCGTGTGCGGAGACACCGGAGATGCACTGCAAGTGCTCAAGCTCGCCTTCAAGACGGCAGCGTCGGTGCAGCCCGCCGACTCGGACGCCCCTGAGCACAAGGGGGCTGCGCCGGCCAAGAAGAAGCAGTTGTTCACCCAAGACAAGGCAGAAACCAAGCAGACGCTGGTTGACGAGGACGGATCCACTGACGCCACCTTCACCATAGGCGCCAGCCTCGAGCCCGAGCAGGAGGAGGCCCTGGTCAAGTTCCTACGCGCAAACAATAAGGTATTTGCATGGGAGCCTGATCAGCTGGCGGGGATCCCAAGGGGTGTAATCGAGCACCACCTCAATGTGTGCCCCAATGTCCAACCCGTGACGAAGAAGGCAAGACGGCAGTCCACGGAAAAGCAGGCTTTCATCATCCAAGAGACCTGCAAGTTGGAAGCTGCAGGGGTCATTCGCGAGGTCCAATACCCGGATTGGTTGGCCAACCCAGTCGTTGTACCGAAGAAAGGAGGGAAGGAACGTATGTGCGTCGACTTCACCAATCTCAACAAAGCTTGCCTGCAAGATCCGTTCCCGCTCCCCACATCGATCAGATCGTCGACTCCACCGCCGAGTGCGACCTGTTGTGTTTCTTGGATGCCTTCTCTGGGTATCACCAGATCAAGATGGCGGTAGAAGATGTGGAAAAAACGGCCTTTCTAACCCCGTGTGGGGTGTATTGCTACACGTGCATGCCGTTCGGGTTGCACAATGCGGGGGCAACCTTCCAGCGGCTAATGCACATCGCCTTGGGCCCACAGCTTGGGAAAAACGTTGAGGCTTACGTCGATGATATTGTGGTAAAGTCTCACGAGGCAAAGACCCTGATACAAGACCTGGAGAAAACCTTCGCGAGCCTCAACACCGTAAGCATGTGGCTCAACTCAGAGAAGTGCGTGTTTGGGGTCCCCTTAGGCAAGCTCTTGGGCTTCCTCGTGTCCCACCGGGGCATCAAGGCTAACCCGGAAAAGGTCAAGGCGGTCGAGGACATGAGCCCGCCAAAGACCCTCAGAGAAATGCAGAAGCTCACTGGGCGCGTGACAGCGCTAGGACGCTTCATCTCCAAGCTAGGAGAGCGAGCGCTGCCTTTCTTCCAGCTGATGAAGAAAAAGGGACCCTTTGAATGGACTGAAGAGGCAGACAAGGCGTTCCAAGACCTCAAGAGGTACCTAACCAGCCCTCTGGTAATGGTGGCCCCACGCCCTCAGGAGCCCCTGGTGCTTTACCTTGCAGCCACTCCCTACTCCGCCAGCGCAGCTCTGGTGGCGGTTAGGGAGGAGCATCGGAACAAAGCCACGGCATCCGCCCGGGTCGGGGAGGAACGTGAACAAGAAAGACCGCAGAGACCACCACAGCCGAGAAGGATCAGCCGCCGCTGGGGAACACGCTCAAGACAGCGGGACCCCATCCCCCTAGCGACCAACCGCTGGGGGCTCCCCTGCCTCAGGAGGCGCCGCGGTCTCCGGAGGGCGCCATCGACACCAGCACTCCCTACCAAGTTGAACATCCTGTGTACTTCGTCAGCACAGTGTTGCGGGACGCAAGCGCGCGGTACCCCATGCCTCAGAAACTTCTCCTCGCACTATTGGTGGCCTCTGCAAGCTGCGGCATTATTTTCAGGGCCACCCCATCAAGGTTGTCTCAGCGTACCCTCTGGAGAGGGTGCTCAGGAGCCCCAACTCAGCTGGAAGAGTCGCTGAGTGGAACATTGAACTGCAAGCGTTTCAGCTCGAATTCAGCACAACTAGAGTCATCAAGGGGGCCGCCTTGGCAGATTTCGTAGTAGAGTGTACAGAGGTGCTGGGCCTAAAGGCTGATGAGGATCGATCCCTCTCCCCGGGAAGTGAGGCGCCGGACGGTTGGGTCATGTACTTCGACGGGGCGTTCTCCAGGCACGGCGCGGGGGCTGGTGCGGTGCTTATATCTCCTACCCAAGACAAGCTCTACTACGCCGTGCAGCTCCGTTTCCAACACGGGGAAAAGGTCTCCAACAACATAGCAGAATATGAAGGCTTGATAGCAGTCCTGAAGGCGGCGGCCGCCCTCGGGGTAAAACGTCTTACCATCAAAGGAGATTCACAACTCCTCATCAACTTCTCCAACAAAGTATACGAGCCAAGGGATGAGCACATGGAAGCCTACCTTGCGGAGGTCCGCACGATGGAGAAGCAGTTCTGGGGGCTGGAGTTACAACACGTGCCCCGTGGCACCAACCAGGAGGCCAACGACATCGCCAAACGAGCATCCAGGCGACTGCCTCAGGAGCTTGGCGTCTTCGAAGAACGGGTCTTCAAGCCCTCGGCCACGCCATCACTGTCAAGCACGGTGTAGCCTCGTGAGGAGCTCCCCCAGCCGCCGGCCTCGGGAGCCCCGGCCTGGGGCCCGGCCTCAGGGGCGCGTCTGCTCTTGACAATGGAGCCTCAGGAGGGGTGCTGGATCACGGAGCTCCAGAGCTATCTGATACAAGGGATCTTGCCAGAGAATGAGGAGGAAGCAGAGCGCGTGGCGCGGCAGGCCACAGCATACTGCATCAGGGATGGAGGGCTCTACCGAAGGTGACCGAATGATGTGTCCCTGCGCTGCATCTCCAAGGATCAAGGGAAGGAACTGCTAACGAATATACACGGTGGAGACTGTGGGCATCATTCATCGTCGCGGACCCTCGTTGACAAGGCATTCCGAAGTGGATTCTATTGGCCAACTGCACTCAATGATGCTGTCAAACTGGTGAAGGCTTGCGAGGCCTGCCAGTACAACGCCAAGCAGATCCATCAGCCGGCTGGAGGCCTGCAAACTATACCTCTCTCATGGCCATTCGCGTTTGGGGGCTGGACATTCTGGGCCCATTTCCTCGGGCGCCAGGGGGCTATCGCTACCTCTACGTCTTCGTCGACAAGTTCACTTAGTGGAATGAAGTGGAAGCTGTCCGCACCATCCCCGCAGGGTCTGCGGTCAAGTTCATCAAGGGCATCGTGAGCCGGTTCAGGGTACCAAACCGCATCATCACCGACAACGGTTCGCAGTTCACCAGTAATCTCTTCAAAACATACTGTGCTAACCTTGGAACGCAGATATGTTACGCTTCAGTGGCGCACCACCGGAGCAACGGTCAGGCCGAGCGGGCCAACGCGGAGGTCCTGAGGGGCCTCAAAACCAGGACGTTCAAGAAGAAGTTGGAGGCCTGCGGCCGAGGTTGGTACGACGAGCTTCAGTCTGTGTTGTGGTCCATCCGCACAACCGCGACCAAGCCAACCAGCAAGACCCCATTCTTCCTGGTCTATGGAGCTAAAGCGGGCCTCCCTCACGAGGTCAGACATTGTTCCGCGCGGGTCCTGGCGTTCGATGAGGCGCAATAGGACACCATGCGGGGGACGGACCTCGTGCTGGGAGAGGAGCGTGACTGGGAAGCCGCGCTCCGAGCAGCAAGATACCAACAAGCGCTACGGTGATACCACTGCCGCAACATCCGCCCCAGGACACTCGAGGTAGGAGACCTCGTGATCAGGCGAGTCCTCTCCAGGGAGGGACTGCATAAGCTCTCTCCCATGTGGGAGGACCCGTTCAAGGTTGTTCATGTTTCCAGGCCCGGCTCTGCGCGCCTGGAGACTCAGGAAGGGGTGCCCGTCCACAACGCGTGGAACATCCAGCACCTTCGGAGATTTTACCCTTGAAAAGGCCCAGAGCCTGTGAAGAAGGCGAATGCCTGTGAAGCTGTTGCGTTTTGGAAAAGGACCAGAGCTTGTGAAGAAGGCGAATGCCTGTGAAGCCGTTGCGTTTTGGAAAAGGCCCAGAGCTTGTGAAGAAAGCGAATGCCTGTAAAGCTGTTGAGTTTTGTAAAAGGCCCAGAGCCTGTGAAGAAGGCGAATGCCTGTGAAGCTGTTGCGTTTTGGAAAAGGCCTAGGGCCTGTGAAGAAGGCGAATGCCTGTGAAGTCTATCCTCACAAGAAAGGCCCGGAGCCTGCGAAGAAGGCCAATGCCTGTGAAGCTCGCCGCCCGTGACACTCTGACGTAATAATGGGTGGGGCTGTACACGCCCCGTAGTCTCAGGAGCGCCGGCCTCAGGCCCTGGGGCTCCCTCCCACGCCCAGTGGTAGCACTTAGCTCCGCGCTGGTGAGAAGACGTCTAAGACTAGATTAGGTGCCGGACATGGCTTTTCTCATTTGCTTTCTGCAGTTGGCTGTTCATCCCCATTCGAGGTTTTGCTGAAGTTGTTTGTCACATCCCTAGCCTTGCTATGCACTTGGACTAGCTTGGTTGTTGCATCATGTCTAAATTTTATTTAAGATTGAAATGGGGATTGCCTAAACCCTAGCATCAAAGGAATTCACTAGGTTCAACTAAAATATTTTCAGTGAGTCCAAATGGCTTTCAAAAATGTTCATCATTTATGGAAAATGCTAGAACCATAAACCAGAGGTGTTGCACATTTTTCCATGACATATTTGGTCACTGAATTAAATCATATAGTATTTGCATTTGGGCATTTAAATGCTATTAAATATTTTAAATGCCTAAATAATCCCAAAATGAAATGTTTACTGTAGGATATATTTCCAACAGTGTTCATGAGCAGTTGCATGAGCCCAACAGATACAGAAATATAGAAAAACAGAATTAAATGGAAGAGAGAGAGAGAGAGAGAGAGAGAGAGAGAGAGAGAGAGAGAGAGAGACAGAAAGGCCACATGCCACTTACCTGGCTGGGCCGGCCCACCTGGCCCGTGCCAGTCATCACCTACCTCTGCCAGTAGGCAGAGGAGGGAGACAGCGCACGCACGCCCGCGGCGCCACGCACCTCCCTGCTCGCCTGCGTCACTGAGGCCACCACGACGCCTCGGGCCTTCTCTTCGGCGCTGCCCCGACCCCCTGGACGTTTCACTCTCCCCCTCTGCCCTCTCTCTTGCCCTCTCCTCGCCATGGCCGCAACCACCCGAGCGAGCCCTTCGCCACCGTTCACTGCCACCGTGGCCACCGTCCACCCCTCGCCTTGCCGAAGCATCCAGAATGACCGGCGTCGTCTCCTCCGTCGTCTACACCAGTCCGTTCGACCGTGGGAGCACCACAGTGACGTTTCTACCTCGTCTTTAACCCCGGGCACCCGAGCTCTCCTCCGGTCGATTCGGCGCCGCCAGGACCTCCCCGGGATCGCTGACCTCCCCTTCGGCATCGCCGTGAGCCCCTGCTCCCAACCCCTCTCTCCTCTCTGTCGATTTCCTCCTCTATCCCCTTCGGCCACCCCGACCGAAGCTCGCCGCCGTTGCGCTTCGTTGCCGCCGTGGCTAGAGTCCACCTCCGCCACATCTGAGAGCGTCACCGTGCTAAGCACGTTTGCAGGAGCACCTAGCACCCCACCGCTCGACCTGCCGTGCACCACAACACTGGTTCCGAGCACAACCGAACTCCGGCCGCCGCCACGAGCTCGCTTCCGGTGAACTCCGACCACCCCGCGCCCTCCCGTTGCTTTCTCTGGATGCGCGCGGGCACGGGCTACTTTCTGCTTCCCTCGGTGCGTAGATCCATCGCCTCTGGCGCAACTCCGGCGAACCCCCACCGTCGGCTGTGGTCGTCGCCGGCTAATCTCCGGCCAGCTGACGTGGCCTAATTAGTTTAGGCACTAACAACCCCACCTATCACTGACATGCGGGCCCCGCCGGCTAACCAAGTTAGTTAGGGTTAATTTTAATTAGGTTAGTTAGTCCAGACACTGACACGCGGGACCCACGCGCCAGATTTGACCTGGACCCGACCTGTTGACCTGCTGACGTCACACTAACGTCAGGCTGACGCAGTAAATCATTTTCTAGATTAAAAATAACTCAATAATTTGAGAAAATGCCTAAAACTTCTAAAATTCATAGAAATTCAACCGTAACTCCAAATGAAATAATTTATATATGAAAAATGATCAGAAAAATCCAATCTATCTATATGCACCATTTTCATGCATGTTAGAACAACTTATAGCTGCTGTTTAGGACAATTCAATTAAATGGCATTTAAATAACCACATGTGGAGTTTGAATTTGAATCTTGGATTCAAACCAACTTCATTTAATCTGGTTTTAGTTGCATTAGCACAAACCACAGCATATTGCCATGTCACATTCATGCATCATATTGTTGCATTGCATTGATTGTGTTTCTTCTTTGTTTGTCGGTGCTTGTCCCCTCTCAATAGACGTGTACCGACGATGTATTCGACGACACCGACGAAGAACTATACTATCTTCAGAAGTGCCAGCCAAGCAAAACCCCCTTGTTCATTCCGATACAATCCTACTCTCTCGCCCCTGCTCTCTTTTACCGCATTAGGACAACACCGATTCATCTGTTACTTGCTGCGGTAGCTGAACCACTTTATCCTTTGCATGACCTGTCATTGCCATAATAAATAGATGAAACCCACTAGCATGATTAGGAGTTGTTTGAGCCCTGATGTGCCTACTCATTCATGCTTGTTTGTCATGCCTGCTACTGCTTAGAGTTGAGTCAGGTCTGATTCATCGGGAATGAATCGGAGGTGTGTAAACATGTCTTACTGTGTGTGAGCTAAGTGTGTGAACACGATTTGGTAAAGGTAGCGGTGAGAGGCCATGTAGGAGTACATGGTGGGTTGTCTCATTGCGGCCATCCTCAGGAACTGAGTTCTGTGTTTGTGATCCATGATCAGCTACTACCACGCACTGGAATGCTTAAGTGCCCCTCTCGGCTTATTAATCAACTTGATCTCTGTCCAGGAGTTGCAACTAGTTTCTGGTGTTTGTATGTAGTGTTAGTAGTCTACCAAGTGGCACCCGGTACAGGTGGGCTTGGGACAGACTAGGCACAATGGCACGGTGTACCAAGTGGCACCCGGATGGTGGGCTTGGGAACCCTGCTCACATCGTTTGGGCCCGTGAGCGACACCCCGGCCGGATCTCCTTGCGGATGGAACCCGAATAGGCAATAAACCTGGACGAGAGACTTGTGTGGTTAGTCAGGTCGTGGCCGACTCTCTCGCCAGGCTTCCGCTTGAAAGTTGCCGAGATATACGAGGTGTACACGGCGGTAAGTGGCGAGAGCGTGTGTGAAGAAGTACACCCCTGCAGGGTTAATATGATCTATTCGAATAGTGTTGTCCGCGGAAAAGGACTTCTGGGTTGCCTATACAGTTCATAGAAAAATGAAAGTGGATACTCTAAAATACGCAAGATAAGCGTGAGTGCTATGGATGGCGTTCTTGTAGGGAGACGGGAGCGGATCCATAGTGGTGTATTGATATGGTGAATATGTGGACTCATGTGCGCCACCTCAAACGAGTTACTTGCAGTCGTAGTTCAGGATAGCCACCGAGTCAAAGCTGGCTTGCTGCAGTTAAACCCCACCATTCTCTTTGTTGATAATGATGCATATGTAGTTGGATCTGATATAAGTCTTGCTGGGTACATTTGTACTCACGTTGCTTAATTTATGTTTTTGCAGAGAGACTTCAGTCTCGCTAGTAGTACCGCGTGGACTTCGACGTTTAGCTTGTTACCTCAGCTACCGCATGTTAAGCTTCCGCATGTGCTTTGACTTGTATGCTCTGATTGTTGGGTCATGAGACCCATGATTGTAATATCTCGCTCCTCGGAGCCTCTTGAATGAAATACTTGAGTTGTAGTGTCATGTTGTGATGCCATGTTGTATTTGCACATATCGAGCATATTGTGTGTATGTTATTGAAATGCTTGGTATGTGTGGGATCTGACTATCTAGTTGTTTATCCTTAGTAGCCCCTCTTACCGGGAAATGTCTCCTAGTGTTTCCACTGAGCCATGGTAGCTTGCTACTGCTCCGGAACACTTAGGGTGGCCGGCATGTGTCCTTCTTCGTTCCTATGTCTGTCCCTTCGGGGAAATGTCATGCGGTGTCTACCGGAGTCCTGTTAGCCTACTACAGCCCGGTTTACCGGAGTCCTGCTAGCCCAGTTGCTACAGCCCGGATTCACTCGCTGATGACCGACACGTTCGATGTTGGGTCATGTATGCCTGTCCCTGTAAGTTAGTGCCACTTTGGGTTCACGACTAGCCATGTCAGCCCAGGTTCTTTGTCATATGGATGCTAGCGGCACTATCATATACGTGAGCCAAAAGGCGCAAACGGTCCCGGGCCAGGTAAGGTGGCACCCGTGGGAATACCGTGCGTGAGGCCGCAAAGTGATATGATGTGTTACATGCTAGATCGGTGTGACTTAGGATTGGGGTCCTGACAGCTTTGGTATCAGAGCTTGACTGCCTATAGGATTACCAAGCCAAACTGGTCGAAGTTGAGTCTACAATTTTTTTAGTTATATAAGGGAATTGATTGTGGGATGGAACGTAAGGCTCTTTTTACTCCTTATACCTTATGCCCTTCTGATTCGAGTCATCTTATCTTTCCTATGGGGTTAAGGAACTAGGCTTTATCTTCTTTCTATCAGGATCATGTGTTACTAATCTGTAGTCCTATAAGATTGTTGGATTTAAGCCTCAGTCTAGTTTCTACTACTTCTGTATGTTAACTATTGATCTCGAAACCTTGATATTATGCTTCTGAGTGGCTATGCCACCATTTTTGTAGCATGTCTCCAATCTTTTTGAGCATTTACAACCGTTATGCTATCCGAGTCATCCCATGTTTCTAAACAGTCTGATGCATTTGCAAATCCCTTCTTCCCGTTCCCGATGTCCTTTTGGTCAGATTAATCACACAAATTAGTGAGTTGAGGTACTTTATTGCCTCGACATATAAGTTGGAGTTAATATTATGACCCTAGGTGTTTTAGGGGATCATCTAGTGGTCTAGCCATGATCTGTGTTTCCAGTGTGATGATTCTGGCCGTCATTCTCGAAAGCATCCCGTGATGCCACTTAGTACTAGGTATTCTACTCCTGGGTTTTGTTTTGAACCCGAGATTCACCCTACTTGCTTCATGTTGATAGTTTTTGCTTGTTCCTTTAGGTTATTAGCAACCTGTGCAATAGTCCTCGAAGTTCGTGGTATTTCCTTCCTCCGAATACTATGAACCACTTTATGGCAGAAGTTTGTTGGATCAAAAGATCACAACAGGAGTGCCCTCGATGAGTTCTCCATTCTATATTGCGAATCTACCAGATCTACCTTCTTCGCATGGGTTATCCGGAAGAAACCTGTTGAACTGGGTTCGACATACTAATCTATGCATCCACAACTCAGAAAAACATATGTTCCTTTGAGTTGCCCTCTTTAGTTGTCTTCTGACCTTCGTCTATCAATTGATAGTCAAGAGCATGCGTGCATTCGTTCATCGATGCCTATTATTCTTGTGGTCCATCAAGCCATTCTATTCTGGAATGACTAGGAGAAACAAACTCCAGTACCTTATCCATATCCAGGATTGGGTCAAAGTAGTTGTATTCCGCAAATCAAATGCCAAACAAGCTTTTGCTCTGTTCTACCTTGAAGTATTACTCTATTTATGCCAAGAATAACATAGGAATTGCACCATCTCTTATGAATTTTTGACGCGGTGATACTTCTTGCCATCATTGTTCATTCCTCGGCTCCCGTGTTATTGTAACCGGAATGCTGGCAAGTGAGTCGTGATGTGTGAAATCAATACTCCTAGCAACCTTGTTTCTTGGTAGTTAAAGGACAATAATTTCATTCTTAGCATGTTGGTTCTTGAATCATCATTCTCAGATAGATTGTGCTACCTAGTCCTTATTGTTGGTGCACTCTTCGATCTGTGAGTTGGGATTTTGTCAATCCCTCGCTCATTTGATCATATCATCTTGCCCGAAAAGCAAGATTGTTCTCGAGCATTGTAGCATATCGGTGGTTCGTGATTTTCCGAATA
The DNA here is from genome assembly GCF_002162155.2 of Triticum dicoccoides. Lineage (NCBI taxonomy): Eukaryota > Viridiplantae > Streptophyta > Magnoliopsida > Poales > Poaceae > Triticum > Triticum dicoccoides. The sequence goes on from NC_041393.1 coordinate 203,968,430, forward strand.
TCTTCTCGGAAGTATCACCAGGTCGTCACCTGACCGCTATGTTGAGTTCGTGATCAAGTTGGTGTATTCCTGTAAACCACCCCTTCTCCAAGAATCTGTGTTGGATACCCTGAGCTAGTTGGTTGAGCTAAACAACAACTTGGAGAGTTGGAGGATAAAAGCTCACCTGACTTAGTTCATATCCAAGGGATATTCTTGTGTGTGTGTGTTGAAGAAAGATAATATCTTCATTGATTGATCCTCGTGATCAGTTGTTGGATCTATTGTCTTGCCAAAACTCTGATTTGAGTATGGGTTATCCTCAAATCAAATCAGAACCAACGATATTCGTAATGTTGTCTTATTCGTGGTTGTTCCTCGAGTATACACCATTACATCTTTTGGTCTGACCAACACTATCACATTGTTCACATAATGGTGGAATTCCAGTGATATGGAAAATTTTGATGAGTTGCTGTTGAGCCCATCAGCAGCATTTTGTCTCCTCCATGATTCATGTTGAACATCAACCTAGTGTTGGAAACTTTGTAAGCAATGTCTTCGTGTTCCGCTCATGAAGGATATGTCTGGATGAAAGAAGTGACTTTCTTTAATTCACGTGCACCTGATGTAAGTTGTCGCCGTGGATCCGAGAAAGATTGTTTTTGCTTCCTCTGGAATCATCCCAAGTTAGTCATGCCTATGTGCGAAGTATTCTATGGTTTGGTAGATTAATTACCTCCACTCCATATGTATGCCCTAGCACACCAAGCCACTGACTGATTTGTTCTAGGAGAAGGAGTTCTTTTTAAGATCTAACCCGGGCTTAATCAAGGGCTTCAATATCCTCGAAGATGGTTCCCCACCTGAACTCGGTAGTGTTTAACTATAAGACTACTTCGTGGCCATGCTTGTCTGGGACAACGTGTTCACATGTTTGTAGCAGAACCAGCTCATGTTTTGGAGCTTACTACCGTAGTCCATTTCCCGAGAATCTCGCAATGCCATCTCGTCGATTTATGATGCAAACTTTCATTTTTCTGGACTTGACGAGTCTGGAATATTCTGACACCAACCAGATCTAAATCTCATGCAGACTTGATGGTTGGAACGTTTCCCAAGAACTATAATATTGGTCTCTCTGTAACCCGGTAAAGTGGATGTCATGGCCAACACACCCAGCCGAAAGACCCATTATTATAATATCTTGATTGAAGAAGTTGGCCACCTCCCCATAAGGACATCGTAGGAATTACTCTCTAATTGTTCCTTATGGATTCTTGTCCTTCTGAAGTCCGACATTTTACTTGATGGTCTAGTTACCAAAATATTTCAATGAATGGGATATGCTAGCACATCAAGGAGAACATTAGAAGCGGAGTGCTAAATGTCTCTCGGTCTATCCTCCAGATTTTGTTTCCTTGGCGTCGTCAAGGTAAAATCTAAGAAAGTGTTGTCCTTCCCTACACCTGCATCCTCCATCGTTATTCATCATGGTAGTATGTTGTGGCCAGGATCCTTGGCACGGATGCTGGTAAGACCTTGATGAATATGGAAATGCTCAAGTTCTTGAAAGCACGCTCAGTCAGTGGGTTATATTCTCGGTATCAACTGGAATGTGCCTTCTGTTGCCGAGTTGTTCTATAACCATAGTTTCCATTCCGATCTGAGTATGCAATTTCTTCAAACTCCATCAAACAATCATTTGTAAATTTCCTTAGCCTGGTAAGAAGAGTTTCAATGATCTCTGAATCAAAGGTAATTCTTTTTGCCACTTAAGGGAATATTTCTACGAGTCACCTTCCCTAAGGTGCCCCGTTATGGTATCATGGCAATTCTTTTCCTCGCTACTTGAAACCCTTGTCAAATTGTTTCTTCCGTCCCTCCTGATGCATGTTTTGCCTCTCAGCTCCAGAGATGTTTCCATGTTCCATTCTGTGAGTTGATCTTGTGATCATTAAGATGATCCTAAGTTGCTCGAACCTCAGGAAGATCGATTCTCCTAAAATTCTTCCTTTCTACCCGTTGCCATGTTGGATGTAGTTCTCAAGCAAGACGTCGAGATCAAGGTGATGCAATGAATCAACACCCTCGAGAAAGACATCTGGATTGTGAAGGTTGTGATAGCCGGCGTCCCTCTGTCTTCTTACCTCACAACTTGAATCTCGAGGCGAGATTCTTGTTTAGTGCATCCCTAGCCATGCTATGCAGTTGGACTAGCTTGGTTGTTGCATCATGTCTAAATTTTATTTAAGATTGAAATGGGGATTGCCTAAACCCTAGCATCAAAGGAATTCACTAGGTTCAACTAAAATATTTTCAGTGAGTCCAAATGGCTTTCAAAAATGTTCATCATTTCTGGAAAATGCTAGAACCATAAACCAGAGGTGTTGCACATTTTTCCATGACATATTTGGTCACTGAATTAAATCATATAGTATTTGCATTTGGGCATTTAAATGCTATTAAATATTTTAAATGCTTAAATAATCCCAAAATGAAATGTTTACTGTAGGATATATTTCCAACAGTGTTCATGAGCAGTTGCATGATTTTTGGGATTGATTTAGTATTTTAATAAAGCCCAACAGATACAGAAATATAGAAAAACAGAATTAAATGGAAGAGAGAGAGAGAGAAAGAAAGGCCACAGGCCACTTACCTGGCTGGGCCGGCCCACCTGGCCCGTGCCAGTCATCACCTACCTCTGCCAGTAGGCAGAGGAGGGAGACAGCGCACGCACGCCCGCGGCGCCACGCACCTCCCTGCTCGCCTGCATCACTGAGGCCACAATGACGCCTCGGGCCTTCTCTTCGGCGCCGCCCCGACCCCCTGGACGTTTCACTCTCCCCCTCTGCCCTCTCTCTTGCCCTCTCCTCGCCATGGCCGCAACCACCCGATCGAGCCCGTTGCCGCCGTTCACTGCCACCGTGGCCACCGTCCACCCCTCGCCTTGCCGAAGCATCCAGAATGACCGGCGTCGTCTCCTCCGTCGTCTACACCAGTCCGTTCGATCGTGGGAGCACCACAGTGACGTTTTTGCCTCGTCTTCAACCCCGGGCACCCGGTCTCGCCTCCGGTCGATTCGGCGCCGCCAGGACCTCCCCGGGATCGCTGACCTCCCCTTCGACATCGCCGTGAGCCCCTGCTCCCAACCCCTCTCTCCCCTCTGTCAATTTCCTCCTCTAGCCCCTTCGGCCACCCCGACCGAAGCTCGCCGCCGTTGCGCTTCGTCGCCACCGTGGCTAGAGCCCACCTCCGCCGTGTCTGATAGTGTCACCGTGCTCAGCACATTTGCAGGAGCACCTAGCACCCCACCGCTCGACCTGTCGTGCACCACAACGCCGGTTCCGAGCGCAACCAAACTCCGGCCGCCACCACGAGCTCGCTTCCGGCGAACTCCGACCACCCCGCGCCCTCCCGTTGCTTTCTCTGGATGCGCGCGGGCACGGGCTACTTTCTGCTTCCCTCGGCGCGTAGATCCGTCGCCTCTGGCGCAACTCCGGCGAACCCCCACCGTCGGCTGTGGTTGTCGCCGGCTAATCTCCGGCCAGCTGACGTGGCCTAATTAGTTTAGGCACTAACAACCCCACCTATCACTGACATGCGGGCCCCGCCCGGCTAACCAAGTTAGTTAGGGTTAGTTTTAATTAGGTTAGTTAGTCCAGACACTGACACGCAGGACCCACGCGCCAGATTTGACCTGGACCTGACCTGTTGACCTGCTGACGTCACACTGACGTCAAGCTGATGCAGTAAATCATTTTCTGGATTAAAAATAACTCAGTAATTCCAGAAAATGTCTAAAACTTCTAAAGTTCATAGAAATTCAACCGTAACTCCAAATGAAATAATTTATATATGAAAAATGATCAGAAAAATCCAATCTATCCATCTGCACCATTTTCATGCATGTTAGAACAACTTATAGCTGCTGTTTAGGACAATTCAATTAAATGGCATTTAAATAACCACATGAGGAGTTTGAATTTGAATCTTGGATTCAAACCAACTTCATTTAATCTGGTTTTAGTTACATTAGCACAAACCACAGCATATTGCCATGTCACATTCATGCATCATATTGTTGCATTGCATTGATTGTGTTTCTTCTTTGTTTGTCGGTGCTTGTCCCCTCTTAGTGGACGTGTACCGACGATGTATTCGATGACACCGATGAAGAACTATACTATCTTCAGAAGTGCCAGGCAAGCAAAACCCCCTTGTTCATTCCGATACAATCCTACTCTCTCGCCCCTCCTCTCATTTACCGCATTAGGACAACACCGATTCATCTGTTACTTGCTGCGGTAGCTGAACCCCTTTATCTTTTGCATGACCTGTCATTGCCACAGTAAATAGAGGAAACCCACTAGCATGAGTAGGAATTGTTTGAGCCCTGATGTGCCTACTGATTCATGCTTGTTTGTCATGCCTGCTACTGCTTAGAGTTGAGTCAGGTCTGATTCATCGGGAATGAATCGGAGGTGTGTAAACATGTCCTACTGTGTGTGAGCTAAGTGTGTGAACACAATTTGGTAAAGGTAGCGGCGAGAGGCCATGTAGGAGTACATGGTGGGTTGTCTCATTGCGGCCGTCCTCAGGAACTGAGTTCTGTGTTTGTGATCCATGATCGGCTACTACCACGCATTGGAATGCTTAAGTTCCCCTCTCGGCTTATTAATCAACTTGATCTCTGTCCAGGAGTTGCAACTAGTTTCTCGTGTTTGTATGTAGTGTTAGTAGTCTACCAAGTGGCACCCGGTACAGGTGGCTTGGGACAGACTAGGCACAGTGGCACGGTGTACCAAGTGGCACCCGGATGGTGGGCTTGGGAACCCTGCTCATATCGTTTGGGGCCGTGAGCGACACCCCGGCCGGATCTCCTTGCGGATGGAACCTGAATAGGCGATAAACCTGGACGAGAGACTTGTGTGGTTAGTCAGGTCGTGGCCGACTCCCTCGCCAGGCTTCCGCTTGAAGGTTGCCGAGATACACGAGGTGTACATGGCGGTAAGTGGCGAGAGCGTGTGTGAAGAAGTACACCCCTTCAGGGTTAATATGATCTATTCGAATAGCCGTGTCCACGGTAAAGGACTTCTGGGTTGCCTGTACAGTTCATAGACCTGTGAAAGTGGATACTCTAAAATACGCAAGATAAGCGTGAGTGCTATGGATGGCGTTCTCGTAGGGAGACGGGAGCAGATCCATAGTGGTGTATTGATATGGTGAACATGTGGACTCGTGTGCGCCACCTCAAACGAGTTTCTTGCAGTCGTAGTTCAGGATAGCCACCGAGTCAAAGCTGTCTTGCTGCAGTTAAACCCCACCATTCCCTTTGTTGATAATGATGCATATGTAGTTAGATCTGATGTTAGTCTTGCTGGGTACATTTGTACTCACGTTGCTTAATTTATGTTTGTGCAGAGAGACTTCAGTCTCGCTAGTAGTACTGCATGGACTTCGACGTTTAGCTTGTTACCTCAGCTACGATCTTGTGCCCTCGGCAGGATCTGGTAGATGGTCAGGCTTCTCAGCCTTTTTCTTTTGTAGATGTCTATACCTAGACATGTTAAGCTTCCGCATGTGCTTTGACTTGTATGCTCTGATTGTTGGGTCATGAGACCCATGATTGTAATATCTCGCTCCTCGGAGCCTAGAATGAAATACTTGAGTTGTAGAGTCATGTTGTGATGCCATGTTGTATTTGCACATATCGAGCATATTGTGTGTATGTTATTGAAATGCTTGGTATGTGTGGGATCTGACTATCTAGTTGTTTATCCTTAGTAGCCTCTGTTACCGGGAAATGTCTCCTAGTGTTTCCACTAAGCCATGGTAGCTTGCTACTGCTCCGGAACACTTAGGCTGGCCGACATGTGTCCTCCTTCGTTCCTGTGTCTGTCCCTTTGGGGAAATGTCACGCGGTGTCTACCGGAGTCCTGTTAGCCTGCTACAGCCCGGTTTACCGGAGTCCTGCTAGCCCAGTTGCTACAGCCCGGATTCACTCGCTGATGACCGACACGTTCGATGTTGGGTCATGTATGCCTGTCCCTATAAGTTAGTGCCACTTTGGGTTCACGACTAGCCATGTCAGCCCGGGTTCTTTGTCATATGGATGCTAGAGGCACTATCATATACATGAGCCAAAAGGCGCAAACGGTCCCGGGCCAGGTAAGGTGGCACCCGTGGGAATACCGTGCGTGAGGCCGCAAAGTGATATGATGTGTTACATGCTAGATCGATGTGACTTAGGATCGGGGTCCTGACATAGTTGTCGTATTTGATTTGTGACCCTTTGCCTTTTTCGCTCTCCTGCCCCGATTTCTCTCGCGCAAGTCTCGCGAGGGGGCACCGCGGGCACCCTCACAAGCGTTTTCTGCCCTTGTCGTTCGAGGCTACCCAACCCGGGTCCACTACAGGAGCACCCCTCCAGTCCGCGCCCCACGGGCATCGCGACACGAACACAGGGCCTGGGTCGATCGCCTCCACGGCCAAGGCAGGGAACTACCTCTCCAGACTAACCCCCGCAGGACATGGAACGTTCGACAAAGCCTCGGCCTCGAGAAGCAAGGGTCGCGACAAGCCCTCCCCCCGAGTTAAGTAATTCCTGCGCACTGGCGTACGGCATGAGGGCATAAATACCAAAATAGCGGAAGCAATACAATAATTAAACAGCAATAGTCCCAACACACCCTCGCGGGACCCTACACTACTGTCTTTTTGCGCAGGGAAAGGGAAAACAAAACAGGCGCGACTCGCCTGGCATCAGCTCGCGAGGGAGACTCGAACTGCCTCCGGAGCTCAGACGGACTCCATCTCGCGCTTCACCGAGGCGCGACGGCGGGCAGGCCCGCTACCTCCCTCCAGGCGAGCGCGGCGGCGCGGAGGCTGATCGCGGCCGCCGCTGGAGGAGCCGCTGCTCCAAGAAGAGTCGTCGAAGCTCGATGAACCTCGACCGCCACCGGCCGCACGCACACTGTCATCTTCATCGTCGCCGGGGCTGGACCCATGGCCGCGGTCGTCGCTCTCGGGGCAACATCCAGCGCGGTGACCATCTTCCCCGAACACCCTCACATAGATGGTGGCGTCACCGTCGAACTTGAAGTGCAGGGTGCACCGCTGGATCAGACCACGCGTGCGGGCAAACGTTTGCTAGCCGCTGGTCAGGGCCAAGCTCCCGACCGAGGAGACCTCCAGCGAAGCCCAGGAGGCTCGGCCGCAGCAACCATCCGCCTGGAGCCAGAGGCCGCCCAGGGCCCCAGCCGGAAGCTCACCTAGGAGGAAGCGAGGGAGTTGGAGCCGGGTGCTGGCCGGCTCCGCCGCCCACACAACAAACTCCGGCAGTACCTCTGCCGAGTGGGAGCGCAGCCTAGGGGGTCGCGCGGCCGTGACGCGTCACCCAGCGGCGGCTGGCCGCCCTTCGCCACACGGAAGATCGCCTCCGCGACCGCGGCGAGCCACCATGGGAGTCACAGGGTGTTTGCGGGGATGGCCTCGGCCGCGCTTGGGGGGAGGAGAGTCAAGTTCCGCCTGGCGGGCCTTACCTTTCTCCGCGGCCGAGAACCTTTTTGGTGGAGCCATGAAAGAAAAGGAGAAGCAAGAAGGGATGGATCGGAAGGGCAGGCGCCGCCCCGTACTTATAGCCGGAGGAGGCCAACCGTCTGCCACCATGACCACAGGTAATCATGACCCGCTTTGCATGCAGGGACCTGACGGTTCGCACAGTTACCGAGGCATCGTGGGGGAGCGGGGCCGCCCACGTCCTATCAACCGCCACGCGGCACCCGAGGCCGCAGGCTATTAGGGCCCGCGACGCTTCACACTTACCCCTTCACCTCTCTGCTCAGCCAAGTCCGGGCGTGCCTTGGGCCTGGGGGCTACTGTCGGCGTTCTGGGAACGGGGGTCCCAGACTTGCCTACCTACGGCCTGCGGCGTGGCTCAAGGGGCGGCCCAGCATGGCCCATCTTCGTCAACACAAGCTCAAGACCCTCGCGAGGGGCCAAGCCTCGCGGGGCGGACGAAAGGAGGCTTCCTCGGGCACGGCCTCGTCAGGATGGCTCGCGAGGAGGCGGAGAGATCAAGGCGGGGTACCTCGTGAGGTGCCCATGACGCAAGCCATGACGACTAAGGGCGCCAGGCGAGCGCCAGCCCGCACAGTGTCCTTCTTTCCTCTTTGGTGCAAAGGGAGCAAGCGCAGGCAAGAGCATCAAGCAAAGGCATCCATTTCGGTGCAACAAGACCAAGACCGTCGCAACGGCAGGAAGGAGGTCATTGTGGAGCCCAGGAAGGCGTCACTACAAGAGCCTTTGACAGGCGAGGACCAACTTTAGTCAGGATAAGTGTACTAGATGTTCCCCTTCAAAATGGCCAATTGTTGGCGCCCTTCCCGCTCAATATTTGGGAAGAGCCCCTGGGCCTTTGCCTATAAATAGGACTAGCCACCACAAGCCAGAGGTAGGCAATTTTGGATCCTCACCTAGAAACTAGTGAAGAGAGCGACTGAACTCCCCTTAGCAGTTCATCGCACCAGCCAAGCACAGACCCTCGCGAGGCTGTTCTTCCTTGTACTGTTCATCATCAGCCCAAGAGGCAATCCACCACACCACACACTGGAGTAGGGTATTACACCATAATGGTGGCCTGAACCAGTATAAACTCTGTGTCTCTTGTGTTGTTCCCTTGATTGCTTAGTTCATAGTGAGGCGGTGAGGTGCAGGTAGGCAGAAGGCCAAATCTCCGCGCGCACCCCGGTGTTCGAATATAGAGGGTCTGCCGGAACCCGAAATCCGATAGATTTTGGCTACGTCGAAAACATTCCTCTCCGTTCGCCTCCAAAGGTCACAGGCAGCATGACCTTTCCCTTCGGCTGGCTCCTCCCCGGGTTAACCCCTTGGAACGTGCATGTTTCCTCGAGGTCTCCATCAGGGATTTGCAGCTTTTTGACCACGGCAGGTGAGATCAGGTTCAGGCCGGCCCCGCCGTCGACCAACATCCTTGTCACCTTGAGGTTGCGGATCCTTGGGGAAACCAACAATGACAGGCACCCGACCGCTATGGTGCGGTCAGGGTGGTCCTCGGTATCAAAAATGATGGGCGTGCTGGACCATTTCAGCGGCTTCCGTGCGTCGAACGATGGCCCCACTGCTGTGATCTCACGCGCCCACTGCTTGAGCTGGCGGTGGGATGTATGCAGCGAGGCACCACCATAGACGCACATGGCCTCTGTGGCTTTCTGGAACTCGTGATCGCCGGACTCATCGTCCCCGTCGTGATCATCATCTTCTTGTTTCCTGTCGCGGCCCCAGGCGGGCCTCTCCTGCTGACTATCCTTGCTGTGGCGGCCTCCTTGTCCGCCACGTTTCTTGTCGAGCCCCTCGGCACCGTCTTGGCCCTTCTCCTTGTCCTGCCGCTCATACTCGGCCTTCTGCTTTTCAGCAAGCAGCTCTACTTGCCGGCAGTGCTGGAGGTCATGGCCCTTGGTGCGATGGATCTTACAATACTGCTTGTCGGAGCCTCCTGGCTTGGCGGAAGCCGCCAAGGCCCGGCAAGCGACACACCCGGCAACTTCCTTGCCGGGGTCGCTCGCCTTGGTCTTCTTGGTGGCACCGGTGTCATCGGATCCCTTGACGGCAAGCACGTCCTTGCCCTTGCGCTTCCTGTTACGGCACCGACCCTTCTTTACTGGGGTAGCGGTATCGCCGGTGGAGTCGGTTTCCGCGTCGGCATCTTCGCCTGGGTACTTCCTCCCCTCTTCAGCGCGAGCACATAGGTCGGCAAGAACATAGAGCTCGGCCACATCCTTAACCTTGTTCATTGCCAGTTCTTCATGCATCTTGCGATTGCGCACGTTCTGGTGGAACACACTGATCACGGCGGCGGGATGAACGTCGGGAATGTTGTACTGCACCCAGCTGAACCTCTAGATGTACTTGCGCAGGTTTTCTCCTTCCTTCTGTGGGATGATGTGTAAATCACTCGCCTGACCATGAGCCTAGTGACCTCCAGTGAAGGCGCCAACAAACTCATGGCACATATCCGAACAAGAAGAGATGGAATCCATCGGCAAGTGCATCAACCATTACATGACATTAGGCTTGAGTGCCAACGGGAAGTAATTGGCAAGCACCTTATCATCGCGGGCCCCAGCAGCTTGCATCGCGATGGTGTAGATGCTGAGGAATTCCGACGGGTGAGTCTTGCCGTTGTACTTCTCGCCAACGCAAGCTTGAAAGTGCGGTGGGAGGGCCACTGGAACCGCCGCAGCTCACGGGTGAAAGCCGGACAGCCCACCACATAGGGTAGGCCACCTTAGCCCCCCGGCGCCGGGTGATCCGCAGTGGGCCCTGCCCGCCTATCCGACTGGTGGCGCGCGTCGCGTCGGCGCTCGATGGTGGTTCGAGCGTCCTCCCGAAGGACCTGGCGCTGATCACGATTGGTTCGCGGGTCGGACGACGCGATGGAGACATCATCACGAGCATCGTCATGACGGGTCGTCGCCCGCGGTGGCCGGTGCTGAGGAGGGGAATACACCGTAGCCGCATCGCCTTCGGCTCGGCCCCTGCTAGTAGGGGGCGGCACGACAAAGCGACGGCCCACAGGTTTCGCCGGTCGCAGCTCGTCGTCGTTGGCGATGCCGACGAGGCTCCGGACGGTGGCCCTCCATTCATCAAGCTTTTCCGCAGTGGGGGGGGGAGTCATGGAGGAGCTGCGCGCGCGCCAGGGCTTCTACTAGCGTGGGTGGCGGCGAGAGTTGGGTGGACCGCGATGCTCTTCGACTCCTAACAATGTTAGAAGGAGCCCCATCACGGCTCCGCAACCGGCCGCCACCTTCATCGGTGCCTCGGCATGCACGCTAGCCTTCCTCATCCTGCGAAGGATGCATAGGGCTTTTCCCAGGGCGGCGCCCTGGGCCTCCAGCGGGGCGGCGCTGCTCATCATGTATCATTTGAGAGGAGCGCGCCATAGGTGCTGGCGTTGGTGTCTTGGAGGTCGTCGCGCCGTCAATGGGCGGCATGACGACGCCCCTGGAGGGCCCCGCGCCGCCTGCGGGGGGTCCGACGTCGTTTCTTGGGCCGGTGCCGCGCGGATCGTCGCGTGTCGCACCAGCGGCATCGCCCACCGGGCCCGGACCGCCAGGGTGATGCGGGTGTTCGCGGACCATGCCGCGGGTTCTCTCCGTGACTAGCCCGCTGCCGGCCCGCACCGGCGACTTCGGTCTGGTTCCGGACGAGCCAATCGCCGTGGTCGTCTTCTTCTTAGGAGCCATGGCGATAATGAACTGCTAGGCCTACCCCTAGGCCAGATTCTCACAGTTTGCGCCCCCTACCTGGCGCGCCAAAGATGTCGGTGGGAAACGACACCTATGGGATCCCTGCATTCTCTTCTGCGGTTGCGGGGCGCAGAATCGTGAGAAGAGCGGGACTAGTGGATAGCACAAAGAGGATTTACCCAGGTTCGGGCCGCAAAGATGCGTAAAACCCTACGATCCTGCTTTGGTGGTTGTATTAGTGTTCTTGAGATCTTGAACTAGCTCTGGGTGCTGCCAGGTTCGAAAGAGCCGAATCCCCCCTTAGTATGCCATGGGCCTCCTTTTATAGGCGGAAGGGGCTGGCACAATAGCACACGGGAGGTGGAAAGTGCTACAGTGCTGCGTGGTTATCACTAGCATTACGATACGAAACACATAAAATGCGGGGCTTAGCTGTCCTCACTTCATCGGGGGGCGGGGGGGAGGCCCGTCCCGTCCGTCGCCGCCCCTCCTGGCTTCGACACGCGCCCCGGCCGTCAACGCATGCAACACCATGTAGTCAGGCAGGCAGCTGAGGTGGCGCGGTGGTGGAGTCTCCACGAAGATCTGCACGCTGCCACGAAGGTGCCTGCCCAGCTGGTTTGCTCGGTGGCTGCGTATGAAAGGCGGCAGGAACTTGGTTGGTGCGGACCTGGCAGCGGCCTTGCCGGTGCGCTGGGCGATGGCCTTGCGGGGTGGCCTGGCAAGGGTCTTGCCGTGGCGCGCTGGATTTCCTGGCAAGGATCTTGCCGGGGAGCCCTGTGGGTTTCTTTGGTGAGGATGGTTGCCTTCCTATCCTCTTCTTGTGTTTATTGCTCTTTGTCTTAACAAAGATCTGCATGCCACCACGGGGGTGCCTCCCGAGCCCTATCCCAATGCGGCTGCTCAGCGTCAGTAGGCTTGAAGGTGGCTCGCTCCGTGGGTGTGGGCGTGCCGCCCTGGCAAGGATCTTGCCGGGGCTGCTGAGGCTGCCCCCGGCAAGGGTCCTCGTCGGGGAAGCCTACATCGCCCGCGTGGCCTTCATGGCCTTGGTACTTTGTCGTTTGCGTTGTTTGTCCTTGCGGCTTTGGCTTTTCTCTGGCTTCCCTCTCTTGCCTTGCTCTTGTGTGGTCAAAAGCTAGGCCCCTACTTTTGTACACTGACACCCACAGCCACTAATGTCTCAAAGTATAATAATGTCTCTCAGACATTCTTTCTCGCTTCATTTTTTCTGGCACTTGCATGCACACACACCGTTTGTTTATCTTCGTGAGGCTTTAAGTATGCCTCGCATAAATGCTATCTATTTATCCCTTAATATAGCTAGATATGTGTCACACAAACTCCTTCTCCCTACTAGAAAGATGCCAATGCGTTGCACGGAACATCAAGATGCATTTGTACGAGAAGTTTATCTTTTGGGAGAAAAGGATGAACGAGGGAATTCTTTATTTGCAAATGCGGAGAGGGCTGTGGGTATCTTTTTGCAAAATTGCCATAGTTTCTTTCCTATCCGTCGGATATAAATCAGATGGCCTATATTGCAGGATGGCAGGAACACCATTATCACCAACTCTGTTTTTTATAAGAGTAGAGATATGTGAGTGTCACTGCCCCCCCCCCACACACCCACACCCACACACCCACAGTTCCCAACACCGAAGGAGTAGGGTGACACCTCGATCTTGATACTAATCTATCGACTGGCTTCTCTCCCAAACATACACACACACACACACTACCCGACACCGAAGGAGTAGGGTGGCACATCGATCTTGATAATAATCTATCTACTCCTCTTTCAAACACACAGACACACACACACAGACACACACTCGCTAGTTGTGCCTCTGTGCCTACCGCACACACTCTCGATACGTCTTTCTCTCCCCCCCCCAACAATGACAGCAGAAGGGTGACAACTCGATCTGATCATAATCTGTCAATTGGGTTCTCTCTCAAACATTGTGTCTCGGTGCCTCGCTCGGTAGCCCCCTCGATATGTAGACTTCTTCGCGCGTGCACAACTGTAGTGACAATGACGCTGAACCCAGTGTGCCTTGTTTTTACCGGCCTCATGTGATAGTTTTCACCCTGTTTTCTGTTAATTAACAAGGCAACCTTTTCTTTGTTACTACTAGTGAATCTGAAATCATTCGGGGCAGACATAAAATATATCACTTGCACCCAATTATCGCAGCAACTATTTTAAAAGAAATTAGCTAGCTCCCCGTGCGTTGCACAGAACATCAAGATGCATTTGTATGAGTAGTTTATCTTGTGAGAGATAAGGCTGAATGAGGGAAGGCCTTATTTGCGAACGTGGAGAGATGTGTGGGTATATTTTTGCAAAATTGCCATAGTTTCTTTCCTATCCGTTAGATATAAATCCGACGGCCTATATTGCAGGATGGCACGCACACCATCATCACCAACTCTGTTTTCTACTCCCTCCTTCCTAAATACTCCCTCCGTCCGAAAATACTTGTCATCAAAATGGATAAAAAGAGATGTATCTAAAACTAAAATATGTCTAGATATATTTCCTTTTATCCATTTTGATGACAAGTATTTCCAGACGGAGGGAGTATTTGTCTTTTTAGAGATTTCAACAAGTGACTATGACCGGACCTTACCAACATAGTCAAAAAAGTAGTCCATAACTTTGATGTTACCCTCTTTTCTTGGCGGTGCAGTGCCATCTGGATACCTCATAAATAAATCAAGGACAAATCTGACCCCTTCCTGAAAAGACATACGGAGCAAAATGAGTGAATCTACACTCTAAAATATGTCTACATACACATCCGTATGTGGTAGTCCATTTGAAATCTGAAAAAGACAAATATGTAGGAATGAATGGAGTATAAGAGTAGACATGGATATATATCTCCAGCATGGTCTACAACAAAAATGTGCTGGGATGGTTAGCGCCGAATGCTCGCAACGCGATGACATGAGTTCGAATTCTGTCTTTTAACTTTAGATTTTTATATTATATATTACTTATTTAATATATACTTCTTTCGCTACTGTACTGACAGTGGAACCCACAGAGTACTTAGAATACAAGATTAAGGATGGACTTGTTTCTTTTTAACTTTCTGTACGAAGCTGTAGCCACCCTGCAAGTCACGTGTACACTATACATGCAATTAACTTTTTATAGGGGACAATCATACACGCAATTAACTCAAATGGATTGGATGTCACTCTATTATTTCCAGCATAAGAGCATCTCCAATGGCAGCCGGCAAATTTCCTCCCACTTCCTTCCACGGAGGACGACATCAAATGCCAGCGGCATACATTTTTACAACTATAACCAACCAGATGAAATTCGTGCAAACACGGACTGGTTTCATATAAGCCTGAAGGATTTCGTATAAAAAAAGCCGGATCTTCATATAAACATGATGGATTTCATTACATTTACATGAACTAAGCGGTGCCAATCCGGCTCTCTTGGTATAATTAATACTCCCTCCGTCCAGAAATACTTGTCCTAGAAATGGATGTATCTAGACTTATTTTAGTTATAGATACATACAATTTATCCATTCTTAGAACAAATTTTCCCGCCAGCTGCAGAGGGAGTACATAATCTGAATGGCCGCCCATGGATCCCTTTGTCTTCCTCATGTCCGTCAGACACATGTGGGGTCGACGAAGGTCCTCGGAAGAGATGACGCAACAAATAAACCACATGAATGCGCAGTCGTCGCCTCGGCGGTGGCCTTCATGGGTCCCAAGTGGCGGCGGCCTCCCGTGTTCTACTTCTCCTCGAGGATGGCGGTGGACACAGAGAAGCTGGCCACCGACTCGTCGCTCTCGATGCACCCGGCTTCTATCTCTGCCTGCATGGCGCTGCCGCAGGCACAGGAGGCGCGCCCACAGACACGGGAGGCGTAGCCACCGCAGACACTGGTGGCGTGGTACGACGCGACAGCGACGACACCCGTACCGTCGTGCTCGCCGCCGTGCCGGTGTGGAGCAACTCACCACTCCTCATCGAGCTGAACTGGAGCGGCGAGTTGCTGAACCACACGCCTGCTTGGGGTGACAACTGGCTCTGTCGGGCCAAGAAAGGTTGGTGAAGCACCGAGCGGCCTCGCCCGCATCCGGAGGGCTCGGCGGGCCACCCAGCCGGGTAATATGCTAGAGAATGGCTCCTCAGAAGCCATCGAAAGTGTTGAGAAAATGGTGAAGGAGGAGATGGGGAGCGGTGGAGGGGTGCAATTCTTGCCCGCTGTCTGTCTGGCCTCGTGTAAATAGAGGGCAGGCGGTAGGAGCTTGGCCGGTGTCTGGCCTCGTTAAAACTGAGGGCGGATGGGAGGAGCTCGGCAGGTGTTGCGTTTAATTACGGCCCGCTCATGAACGGATGTGTGGCCGGTGTAGGATTCTTGGTTTGCATGCGGGTTTAACGAAGGGGTTTAATGGAGGCGCCGGGCATGCAGCGTGCGGCGCAGTACTATTAGATTTGACAGCAGTAATGAGCCGTCAAATCACAAAGGCCCTCGCCTCTCATGAAACTGACCGAGTTAGACTGCCCCGCCCTCTAGCCTTTTAAAAACTGTATATACTCCACTTTTGTACAGTAGTAGTATCGATGTATTGCGCCATGGAGCAAAACTTGAAATTAAAAAAAGGTGGTACATATAGAGAGTGCTCGTCGCCAAATTATGCATATAGTACTATTAAAAAGGCTTGTCACAATAATGGTGTCCAGCACAAGTGCACAACCCACCCCTTAAATAAAACTAAGCACCCGGGAATTCTTTGACAAAACTAAGCACCCTGAAATTCGTTGACAACTATACTGCTGGCTATATGATGTTGTCCATATTTATCGTATATAATGTGAAGAAACGAGTGGTAGTACTATACCAACTAAAAGACGAAATGTAAGAAATACTAGTATGTATGCACTGAAGAGTTAAAGTAACGAGAATAAACATAACATAGTTCTGCTGGGGGCTCAGCACAACACACCCCTCAAATTAAACTAAGCACACCTGAAATTAAATTTTGCAACTACTCTGGTAGACACTGCATTAGAACCACCATGAGCAACGACACTGCCACCTTACTCGGAGTCCTCGTCCACGTCCTCGACATCATCCTTGTCCCTCTTCCTCTTGGACGATACTTCTTTGCTTGAACCGCACACTTGGCTCTTGCCACTACAAAAAAATACACTTCCGTGATGATACGTGTTTGTCATAGTAGGTCGCGTTTTCTATCATGCATGTACATCGATGACGATTTTATGACAGAATCAAGATAGTCATACCTGTGCCATCGTAGAAGTGTTCCATGACATTACCAAAATTATCATCACGGAAGTGTCCACTTCCATGACGATAAATCGCGCGTCATAGAAGTGCTTTTGTCAAGGGTGACCGACACGTGGCATCCACCATAACGGAACGATGTTAAGCTATATGGTCGGGTTTTGGATCCGATAACTCGTTAACAGCCTCGACCAATGGGGATTTTCCACGTGTAAAATCATCTTTGGCTGGAGGAAACACGTGTCGGCTCATCGTTGGGACAGATGTCATCCACTCATTGGACAGAAGGCGCCTATGATACGTCGACACGTGGCACGGCCCAATAGAGGCCCATTCCAGTGAAAAGGCCAGCCCGTTTGACTTGGTCAAAAGGTGGCGGGCCGGCCCATGGAAAGCCTGTTAACGGCCTATTCGCATATAGCCCATTTACAGCCCGCTAACCCAATGCCCGTTACGCCCTATCCGAATTAGGCCCAGTAGCGTCATCTAAGCCTTCCAATATGATTCCAGCCCGTTTTCACTTCTGGCCCATGTGTGGCCCATGACGTCTTTCGGCCCATATGGGGCCCTATGTAACTCTTGGCCTATTAACGGCCCGTGGTGAAACTGGCCCGTAATGAACAGTGTAGCACTTTACACCCATTTACATCCCGTGGTGAAACTGGCCTGTAATGAACAGTGTATCACTTTATACCCAATAACGGCCTGTTATTCCATTGGGCCGTTTCTAGCCCATGTTATCTTTCAGCCTCCTTAGAGTCCATTTATTCTTGGGCTCATTTCCATCATTCGTTTACTTACGGCCCATTACTGTCATTTTCTGCTTGTGGGCCAAATTCAGCCCGTGGTTACAGTCGGCCCGTTTGTGGTTCGTTAATACATTGGGCCGTTTCCATAGCGTCATCAAATACGGCCTAGTAACGATGGCCCATTATGGTCGGCCCATGAACGGATGATTCCAACTCTTGCCCGTTTACGGCCATAATGCGGCCTGTTATTAGCCCATGTTTGGCCAATCAATCATACGGCCCGTATAAGGCCCATTGTTTCTACGGCCCGTAGAAGGCCTACTGTTTCTACGGCCCGTAGAAGGCCCACTGTTTCTACATCCCATAGGAGGCCGAGTGTCACTACAGTAAATATTAGCCCATGGTTATTGTGGCCTAGTTTTAAAAAATAGGTTATTGCAGCCACTAGCACACCGCGGAAAAAGAACTGCACTGACTACAAGCAAATAAATAAACAAGACAACAAGGAAATAAATAAGGAAGCAACTTATGCTAGGCTATTACGGCTATTACACATATTACATCCACTGGGCATCAAAGTTCGCCACCGGTGCAAATATAGGGAACAAAGCAGCATATAAACGCCGCAGCAAAACAAGTCCATAACTGAAACCACTTCAGAAGAGTTCAAGAAACAATATCCTGGGTACCCATAATGCTGGCAAGACGCTTAGCAAGCTTATTAACTTTCTCTTGTTTGGCGCTTAAATCCTCCAGCGCTTGCTGTTGCACAAGAAAGTACGCATCTGAATTCTGCAGGGACTTCCTCAGTCCTTCGGCTTCTTGCCGCAGCACAGCTGACTGATGCCTTTTAGCTTGTTGATGAGACTGAAGAAGCTGAAGTGATTCAGGCAGCGAGTTCGAAGAGCTTGTGCGAGCGGTACTGGCCAGTAACTCAAACACTACATCAACGCAGGACTGTGGTGTTTTCTCACTATCTACAAGATCGTTTTTATCACCTTTCTTGGAGACCAACAGGGTGGTCTCACTATCTTGAACCTTATCTGCATTACTTTCTCTACCATTGCATAGTGGGGTGCTCTTCTCCAATATTCTGTTTGCATACTACAAGAGAAACAAGCAGACACATCACAGGTTTAGCTTGTAGTATACAAATCTCATTTTGGTAAACCAGTTCAGTAGTAAGGTGGACATGATAACAGCATGAAACAAACATATATCTACGTACTATGGTCACTGTATTGTCCATATCATTCTAGTTTATGTTCCCTAATCAAGTAGAAACACAGTTCAACTCATATATTTTTAAGACACAGCAGCATAGACATAATATAAGTGTGAGATACTACACAGCATTGGCAGCACTTGTAATGTGCATCACATGAGAACATAAATGTTTATACAACTTAAACTGAAATCAACATAGAGCAAGAATGTCACACCCAAGATGCGACCCTATCCTAAAGGAACTCGAAGGTCCCACCAAGGATAGAAGCGCATCTTGAAGACGCTTTTTCAAGGTGGATATCATTACATCAACATTACATAATAGATAGGGATACATACATAAGGCATACAATGCCACACGAATACAACATCATCTTACATAAGAGCAACATCCACCCTGCTAAACTAGGCTGCCGACCTGGAACCTATCCCCTGACCGAAGAAGAAGTAGAAGAAGAACTCCAAAACAAGTAAACATTGCTCTCGCGTCATGAGCATCGCATAACCTGTACCTGCAACTATTGTTGTAGTAATCTGTGAGCCACGACGACTCAGCAATCCCATTACCATGGGTATCAAGACTAGCAAAGCTTAAAGGGAAAGGAAGGGGTAAAGTGGTGAGGTTGCAGCAGCGACTAAGCATGATATGGTGGCTAACATACACAAGTAAGAGCGAGAAGAGAAACAAAGGAACGGTCATGAAGCTAGCAATGATCAAGAGGTGATCCTGAACTCCTACTTACGTCAAACATAACCCCAAACCGTGTTCAGTTCCCGGACTCCACCGAAAAGAGACCATCACGGCTACACACGCGGTTGATGCGTTTTAATTCGTATCTGGTTTCAAGTTATCTACAACCGGACATTAACAAATTCCCATCTGCCACATATCGGCGGGCACGGCTTTCGAAAAATAATACCCTGTAGGGGTGTCCCAACTTAGCGCATGATAAGCTCTCGCGATCAAAGAAGGATATTTCTTCTCCCAGGAAGACCCGATCAGACTCGGAATCCCGGTTACAAGACATTTCGATGATGGTAAAACAAGACCAGCAAGACCGCCCGCTGTGCCGACAAATCCCGATAGGAGCTGCACATATCTCGTTCTCAGGGCACACCGGATGAGCAAGACGTCGGGTTGGCATAGACCCTGATTGTCAAGGGGGCACCGGACCTCACTCGGTTTGGACCAACACTTAGACAAGCATTGGCCCGGGGGGCCAAAATAAAGATGACCCTCGGGTTGGCCGACCCAAGGGAAAGGTATAGGTTGTGGTGAGGCAAATGGTAAAACCAAGGTTGGGCCTTGCTGGAGGAGTTTTATTCAAAGAGAACTGTCAAGGGGGTCCCATAAATCACCCAACCGCGTAAGGAACGCAAAATCCGGGAACATAACACCGGTATGACGGAAACTAGGGCGGCAAGAGTGGAACAAAACACCAGGCACAAGGCCGAGTCTTCCACCCTTTACCAAGTATATAGATGCGTTAATTAAATAAGAGATATTGTGATATCCCAACAAAATCATGTCCACCATGGAGCAATCTTCAACTTCACCTGCAACTAACAACGCTATAAGAGGGGCTGAGCAAAAGCGGTAACATAGCCAAACAACAGTTTGCTAGGAAGGGTGACAAAGATTAGAGGTTCATGGAAATTTGGGAAGGCTTGAAGAACAAGTGATAGGAAGCACATCATAGCGATAGAACGAAGCAACTAGCATAGCAATGATAGTAATGAGATCCAAAGTGACGGTTATCTTGCCTGAAATCCCGCTAGGAAGAAGAACGAGTCCGTGAAGAAGACAAGCGGACGTGGTCGAATGAATCCTCAAAACTCCGGAACGAAACCGAAGGCATCCCGGAAAGAAGCAAACAACAAGGTAAACACACAAGCATAATCATGGCATGATGCACAAACAAATATGATGCATGACCGGTTTAAGGAGGCATGGCATGGCAAAGTGCATATTGACGAAACACCACATTCAAGTTATTTAGTTCGTTCTCGTTTAGGTACCAAACAATATTAAATGTTGTTAAACATGGCAAGATGTTAAGCATAATTAAACTACCTAACTAGGCACGTTTGAATGAGGCCGGAAGAACTAACAACAATTCCGGAAAATCGTCATGTCCATATTTTAGATTTGGTACTGTTCTGCCCTAAACCATATTTTATAGTTGTTAAACAGGAAAATTACGTGCAACATGTTAAACTAGGCATTTTCCACCCAATTTACAAATAAAGTTTATTAAATTTGGAGCTATGGTTAAATAGTTATGGAATAAATCATTTTAACATGGCATTTATGCAAAATTAAACAAACATCATTTTAAACATTTTAAACATGGGTGAAAGTGGCATATTATTAATCTACACAAAATTCTAAGAACTTTACATGTTTAAATCATTTTAATCCAATGCACGGTTCAAGAGTTATTAAATGCATGATGCTTAGGGGTTTTTCTGCAAAACTGTAATACTCTGGATAAAAGAGAAAATCGCCAGTAAAAAAAACACTACCAGGCCAAAACTGAGGCGGACTGGGCCTCACTAGAGGGCTGAACCCACGCGATGGAGAGGAAGGCCGGCAGGGGGCGCTGGGCCGAAGCCAGGCTGGGCCAGAGGCGCTGCGGCTAGCGCGGGTTGCGGTCAACTCTCAGGACGAGCGAGATGCTGCTGCTCTCGTTCCTGAAGAACAGAAGCAGCAGCACCATGGCGAAGCAGAGGCGCTGGCGGCTGGAAGCAGAGCTCTGGCGAGCGGGACGAAGGGGCAGCAAGGCGAGGGACTTGGGTGGCGGGGAGGACCGAGAACGGCGAAGATGGCCAGAACTCGACGGATCTGGCCGGCGATTGGACTTGGCGGTGATTGGAGCTCCGGGACACCATGGTTGCTCCTGTCCAACAGAGAAGACATGGAGATCAGGGGAGGTTAGAGAGACAGGAAGGAAGGGAAGGACGAGGAGAGGGCGCGACGGGGCCTGCCTGCTGGCTTGCTCTGGCGTGGTGGCGAGGACGTGGTGGCGGAGTCGCGGTTGGAGGCGCACGACGATGGGCGAGCTCGGGCGCGCGGGCAGAGGAGTAACATGACACAGGGGTTCGGGTGCTCGGCGGCGAGCGAGTAGGACAACGAAGGCACATCAGCGACGAAACTTGGGGAGGCGGCAGAGACGAGCGGATCCGGGCGCGTGGCGACGTTCTCCGGCAAGGTGGAGCACGGGCGGAGCTGAAGGAGGTGACGCACGTCCTCTGTTCAAAAGACAGAGAGCTTCAGATTGAGAGAGAGGAACTACAGGAGGAGGAGAACAAAGGGAGAGAGAGAGGGTCGAGGCCGGTCCTGGCCGACGGGGAAGACGGGGCACGGTCCAGGTGGCTGGGTGCGCGGCGACGACGGCGTCGTGGAGTGAGAGCAAACGGGAGGAGGTCGAGCCGATGAATGTCCCGGTGACTGGATGGATATGTGGGTGGCTGCGAGTGATGGGGATCGAGGAGGGACATGGGGGGATCGCTGGTTGGTGGATTGGATCAGGATGAGATCCCGAGGAAGACAATGGCGGCGGCTGAGATGGGACAAGGGGAGAATTTTTAGGGTTGTCCAAAATAGACTAGGGGCAGACTATATGTATATATGAAAAAGGAGGGGAGTTTGGATCATCCGATTAAAATTGGACGGTCGAGAATAAAATGCTTCGGGAGTCCAAACAAATAAATAAATATATTTTAGGGATGTTTGGGGTTGATCCGGACCCATCGGTCACGACCGACCGGTTCGGGTTCGGGGCAATTTCGGACGCGTGCAAAGGGGTTCATGGCTGTGCAGAGAGGTTGGGCATTTAGACGAGAGGGGAAAACATAGACAATGGGGTCTGACGAAAGGCCACGGGGACAAGGGGGAGTTTTGTTGGTCTCGGAGAAAGAGAGAAGAGAGGGGTCCAATTGGTCTGAGAGAAGGACAAGAGGTCTCACAACAGGGATACGAAGACAAAGAGAGAAGCGGTAACTACGAACTGCTACGAGGTTTTATGAAAACATGCGGATGCAATGCGGATGATGCTATGAGATGAGATGCATGACATGAACACAATGCAAAACAAAAGACAAAACCCAACCACGGAGGAAATAACATATCACATCTCTGGAAAAGGCAAGAGTTGGAGTTAGGAATATGGAAAGTTGTATCCGGGGGGTTACAACACTCCACCACTACGAGAGGATCTCGTCCCGAGATCTAGGATGGCACCGGAGGGAAAAGGAAGAGGAAGATAAGAGGTAAACTAAGTTTCTTCTTCGACAAACGAGTGAACCATGAACCTTGAGATGTTGAGCAAAATGAAAGAAAGAAAACAACGAAGATGAGCAAAGTTGAAAACACCCCGTTAGAAAAGAGGAACAAGGGATACGACGAGAACCTAGAGTTTAGTGATAAGATAGATATAGAAACCACTCTGGTTGAAACGAGATAAGAATGAATAAGAATGATATAATTTTGACAGCACTCCGATTGTAAATGGAAGGAATTGAACATGAACTTGACAATACATTATGAAATCAACAACACACTGCCTCCGGAACTAATGAAAGAATGGCACAAGGGGTAAGAAAGATTTCAGACAACACTCCGGTTGAGAAGGGGGGGCAAAACGTGATAAGATGAAAGAACTTGAATGAGAGCACAACACTCCAGTTAAATGGATACGCATGAAAATAACATGATTTTGACAAAACGAGATGATGGGTGAAGAGAGCAACATCACAATGCCTCCGGAACGAAAGAATAGAAGCTAGATTATTGGGAAGAAAAGAACGGAGAAGAAAATGCCAACTTCTGTCACAAATGAGCTTGGAAAGCATGCTTCCAAGAAGGTTATAACGGAGTTGTTGGAAAACCAACAACGAAAAGAATAAGCTTGTAGTGGGCTTATGGAAACATCTCAACACTTGAGGTGAAATTCTGCCACTAACAAAAATACAATTTCTTGCTTGAGATCAACGAAGAGATGAAAAACCTCTTTCACCGAGAAGGATATGGAGAAAGCTTTGATTATTGATAAGCACCACAAATAGCAACATTCCTTAGGGAAGGCTTTAGGTTAAACCTATACCAAGATAACTCTAACTAAGAGATTGATGGATTTAAAATACCTCATTCTTAACAACATGTGAATCACAAAGCATGAAGAGAAATTATCAAGGATGACATAACACCATCTCGAAAGATAAGATAGAAGGAATTGCACTTCAGAATGCAAGATGAAGAATGATTGAACGCCTCAAAACAAAACATGTGTTGAGCACCATGTTTATCTTTAAAGTATAGCTTGGCTGATCTTAACTTCAAGAGAAATCTTGAAGAACAATTGAAGAATGAAAAGAATCCTTAACGAACCACCATGTAGAGCCTCCAAGAAGAACTCCGGTAATAAAAGGATGATAGAAAGAAAGAGAAGTTGAAACCACAAGATGAAGCCTTGCAATGATTTAGATGGAGCTTCGCGACGATATGACCGAGAAAACTTGGAACTCAGGAAAAGGAAAAGATGAAACACTAGAACCGAAAATTAGTTCATCATGAACAATCTCCGGAAGAAAAGAATTGAATCACCTCAAGAAAATAAGAATAAGATTTATTGTATGTTTATCCTTCATCAACTTAAATTGATGATAAGCAACGGATTTTGCATGCTACTTATTCTCGTAGAAAGGATTAAGAGAGATATAGCGCAAACTTGAGAAGGTATTGATGGAACCACGGTGGGATTTGGAAACACCGAATGAATTAATTTATATGATAACAACGGAAGAGGAATGTTAAATGAACCACCGTAAGAATTGAAAATGAAAGTAGCATGGCACAATTCACCGGGAAGAATTGGAAAACGAATGAAGATACTTGAGGGGATTTAGATACATGAGAACAAAGAGATCATGAGCTGACTAAAGAGGATATTTGAACAATGCACCGGTAAGATTTGGAGAATGATAGCTACACGCTGAGAATGAAGAATTATGACATGATGGCCTTCGGAGGAAAGAAATGGAAACAACTCATGAAATGCTCCGGATGGTAAGAAAAGAATTGTCACAATCAAAACAATTATGAGGATAGCATGAAGCTAGAACCATGAATATTCAAGAGAATGGACCAAGATTTAAGAGAAGTCCTTCTTCGGTCTTCAAATGTTGAGTATGATGATGAGAACCACCATGAATTGTTGAGATACTCCGGGAGAATTAAAAGAGGAAAGGTTGAGCCAAAGATGAAAATAATTTGAAAACGACCTTAGAGAAGGCATGTGACTGATGGGATCCATTCTTACGTCACACTTAAAACGAATTTGAGAATAACTCCGGGAGAATTAGAAGAGTTAGGTAAGATCCTGGGAAAAAACCTGTGGGTTAGGGCCCACTCGAAAGAAACATCATTGAAGGATTGCTTGAAATAGAGATTGCACCCATAGAATTAAATAGCTTGAATGAGAGAAAAACCTTGAAGTAACTCGAACAGATTAAGAATGGGAACATGATTCTTTTGAGATATCTTGAGCACTCCGAATGAGAATAGAGAGAGGTGAACAATTAAGAGGTGCACCGACATGGAAAAACATTTGAAACGAGGAAAGGGATATGATCAACACCGAAAACTTGAATTAAATCCACCGAAGAAGAATACAAGAATGAAGAATGATGAACTTGAAACTATTGAGCATCTTCATGGGAAATCACCGGATAAGAACATTGAAAGAAAAGAATGAAGAGACTTCTCTCAAATAAAAGGATACATGATTAAGAAATCTGAGTCCTTGAAGAAAAAGGGTGGGAGGGCGGAAAAAACAAAGACAACTTGGGATGAATGAAACAAACACCGTTGAGAAAACTTAGAATTGATCTTGCGGATGGGGAGAATGATGGGATCATCTCGAAGAGAAGCGCACCGGTTGGAAAAGAATTAACATGACAACCTCAATGACCAAAAGGATTAGTATTCACATAGCTATATGGGAACATCGTTTAGGGAAGGTATGGATTCAACATTTGACTTCGAAGCAACTCGAATACCACAAATAAAACAAAACAAAGGATTTGGCTTGCAGAATAAGCCGGAACAAACATATGATAGATCCCATATCATATCATGTATCTGTTGGAAAGATATCCTACGAGCAACTTGAATTCCCACCTATAAACTCCTGAAACTTTCTGGTTATGCAATCTGGTGTTGGGGATACAGGGGAAGCAATATATCTCACCAAAACTAACAATCCCTACATCCAGCTGTATCCATCCGTCAACACATAACCAAGAAACCTCCGGAAATCGTGTACCTCAACCTTCGAAAAGCATCCGTTATACGAGCTATGGCAATACTCCCGAACTCCCACCCCAGTACTGGGTGGCATCGAGGTTATCTCACCAACAACTGCATAAAAGAGATTTTCGATGTCGGCAAAACTCAGGTATTCCAGAACTGCAACGATAAAATTATGACGACAACACCTCAGAGCTCAACTCCCCGGGACACTGCCACAACCCCTAAATGTCAGGAGGCACCAAAAACAATGTTCTCATCATAAGAATATCGGAACGATCCTAAGATACCCGCGTGATCCTAAAAAAAATTAGTGAAAATTTGAGGAGAGGAAAGACAAAACATCTACGCCATCAGACCTCACCAGAGCGACGAAGGGGCTGAGGAGTAAAAAGAATCCTACTCTCCGATATATATAATCCTAAGACTCAAAAATAGTTTTCTTCTAGACTCAACAACGATCAACAATCAAGGGGGCTCCTATGGTCGGTCGAGGCTCTGATACCAGCTTGTCACGCCCGAGATGCGACCCTATCCTAAAGAAACTCGAAGGTCCCACCAAGGATAGAAGCGCATCTTGAAGACGCTTTTGCAAGGTGGATATCATTACATCAACATTACATAATAGATAGGGATACATACATAAGGCATACAATGCCACACGAATACAACATCATCTTATATAAGAGCACCATCCGACTACAGATGAAACACAAACAGAGACTCAAACGACATCCACCCTGCTAGCCCAGGCTGCCGACCTGGAACCTATCCCCTGATCGAAGAAGAAGCCGAAGAAGAATGCCAAAAAAGTAAACATCGCTTTCGCCTCATGAACATCGCATAACCTGTACCTACAAATGTTGTTGTAGTAATCTGTGAGCCACGAGGACTCAGTAATCCCATTACCATGGGTATCAAGACTAGCAAAGCTTAAAGGGAAAGGAAGGGGTAAAGTGGTGAGGTTGCAGCAGCGACTAAGCATGATATGGTGGCTAACATACGCAAGTAAGAGCGAGAAGAGAAACAAAGGAACGATCATGAAGCTAGCAATGATCAAGAGGTGATCCTGAACTCCTACTTACGTCAAACATAACCCAAAACCGTGTTCACTTCCCAGACTCCGCCAAAAAGAGACCATCACGGCTACACACGCGGTTGCTGCGTTTTAATTCGTATCTGGTGTCAAGTTATCTACAACCGGACATTAACAAATTCCCATCTGCCACATAACCGCGGGCACGGCTTTCGAAAAATAATACCCTGCAGGGGTGTCCCAACTTAGCCCATGATAAGCTCTCGCGATCAACAAAGGATATTCCTTCTCCCAGGAAGACCCGATCAGACTCGGAATCCCGGTTACAAGACATTTTGACGATGGTAAAACAAGACCAGCAAGACCGCCCGCTGTGCCGACAAATCCCGATAGGAGCTGCACATATCTCATTCTCAGGGCACACCGGATGAGCAAGAAGTCGGGTTGGCATAGACCCTGATTGCCCAGGGGGCGCCGGACATCGCTCGGTTTGGACCAACACTTAGACAAGCATTGGCCCCGGGGGGCTAAAATAAAGATGACCCTCGGGTTGGCCGACCCAATGGAAAGGTATAGGTGGTGGTGAGGCAAATGGTAAAATCAAGGTTGGGCCTTGCTGGAGGAGTTTTATTCAAAGCAAACTGTCAAGGGGGTCCCATAAATCACCCAACCGCGTAAGGAACGCAAAATCCGTGAACATAACACCGGTATGACAGAAACTAGGGCGGCAAGAGTGGAACAAAACACCAGGCAAAAGGCCGAGTCTTCCACCCTTTACCAAGTATATAGATGCACTAATTAAATAAGAGATATTGTGATATCCCAACATAATCCTGTCCACCATGGAGCAATCTTCAACTTCACCTGCAACTAACAACGCTATAAGAGGGGCTGAGAAAAAGCGGTAACATAGCCAAACAACGGTTTGCTAGGAAGGGTGACAAAGGTTAGAGGTTCATGGAAATTTGGGAAGGCTTGAAGAACAAGTGATAGGAAGCGCAGCATAGCGATAGAACAAAGCAACTAGCATAGCAATGATAGTAATGAGATCCAAAGTGACGGTCATCTTGCCTGAAATCCCGCTGGCATAGAAGAACGAGTCCGTGAAGAGGACAAGCCGATGTGGTCAAACGAATCCTCACAACTCCGGAACGAAACCGAAGGCAACCCGGAAAGAAGCAAACAATATGGTAAACAGACAAGCATAATCATGGCATGATGCACAAACAAATATGATGCATGACCGGTTTAAAGAGGCATGGCATGGCAAAGTGCATATTGACGAAACACCACATTCAAGTTATTTAGTTCGCTCTCGTTTAGGTACCCACAAATATTAAATGTTGTTAAACATGGCAAGAGGTGAAGCATAATTATACTACCTAACTAGCCACGTTTAAATGAGGCCGGAAGAACTAACAACAATTCCGGAAAATCCTCATGTCCATATTTTAGATTTGGTACTGTTCTGCCCTAAACCATATTTTATAGTTGTTAAATAGGAAAATTAAGTGCAACAAGTTAAACTAGGCATTTTTCCACCCCATTTACAAATAAAGTTTATTAAATTTGGAGCTACGGTTAAATAGTTATGAAATAAATCATTTTAACATGGCATTTATGAAAAATTAAATAAACATCATTTTAAACATTTTAAACATGGGTGAAAGTGGCATATTATTAATCTACACAGAATTCTAAGCACTTTACATGTTTAAATCATTTTAATCCGATGCACGGTTCAAGAGTTATTAAATGCATGATGCTTAGGGGTTTTTCTACAAAACTGTAACATCTGGATAAAAGAGAAAATCGCCAGTAAAAAAACACTACAGGGCCAAAACTGAGGCGGACTGGGCCTCACCAGAGGGCTGAGCCCATGCGATGGAGATGAAGGCCGGCAGGGGGCGCTGGGCCGAAGCCAGGCTGGGCCGGAGGCGCTGCGGCTGGCGCGGGTCGCGGTCAACGCTCGGGACGAGCGAGACGCTGCTGCTCTCGTTCCTGAAGAACAGAAATAGCAGCACCATGGCGAAGCAGAGGCGCTGGCGGCTGGAAGCAGAGCTTCGGTGAGCGGGACGAAGGGGCGGCAAGGCGAGGGACTTGGGTGGCGGGGAGGACCGAGAACGGCGAAGATGGCCGGAACTCGACAGATCTGGCCGGCGATTGGACTTGGTGGTGATTGGAGCTTCGGGACACCGTGGTTGCTCCTGTCCAACAGAGAAGACAGGGAGATCAGGGGAGGTTAGAGAGACAGGAACGAAGGGAATGACGACGAAGAGGGCGCGATGGGGCCTGCCTGCTGGCTTGCTTTGGCGTGGTGGCGAGGCCGTGGTGGCGGAGTCGCGGTTGGAGGCGCACGACGACGGGCGAGCTCGGGCGCACGGGCAGAGGAGGAACATGACACAGGGGCTCAGGTGCTCGGCAGCGAGGGAGTAGGACAATGAAGGCGCAGCAGCGACGAAACTTGGGGAGGCGATAGAGACAAGCGGATCCGAGCGCGTGGCGACTTTCTCCGGCGTGGTGGCCCGCAGGCGGAGCTGAAGGAGGTGACGCACGTCCTCTGTTCAAAAGACAGAGAGCTTCAGATTGAGAGAGAGAAATGGAGGGAGGAGGAGAACGAAGGGAGAGAGAGAGAGGGTCGAGGCCGGTCCTGGTCGATAGGGAAGACGGGGCGCGGTCCAGGTGGCTGGGTGCGCGGCGACGACGACGTCATGGAGTGAGAGCAAACGGGAGGAGGTCGCGCCGACGAACGTCCCGGTGACTGGATGGATATGTGGGTGGCTGCGAGTGATGGGGATCGAGGAGGGACATGGGGGGAGCGCTAGTTGGTGGATTGGATCAGGATGAGATCCCGAGGAAGACAGTGGCGGCGGCTGAGATGGGACAAGGGGAGAATTTTTAGGGTTGTCCAAAATAGACTAGGGGCGGACTATATATATATGAAAAAGGAGGGGAGTTTGGGTCATCCGATTAAAATCGGACGGTCGAGAATAAAATGCTTCAGGAGTCCAAACAAACAAATAAAGATATTTTAGGGATGTTTGGGGTCGATCCGGACCCATCGGTCACGACCGACCAGTTCGGGTTCGGGGCAGTTTCAGACGCGTGCAAAGGGGTTGGTGGCTATGCAGAGAGTTTGGGCATTTAGACGAGAGGGGAAAACAAAGACAATGGGGTCTGACGAAAGGCCACGGGGACAAGGGGGGTTTTGTTGGTCTCGGAGAAAGAGAGAAGAGAGGGATCCAATTGGTCTGAGAGAAGGACAAGCGGTCTCACAACAGGGAAACGAAGACAAAGAGAGAAGCGGTAACTACAAACGACTACAAGGTTTTATGAAAACATGTGGATGCAATGCGGATGATGCTATGAGATGAGATGCATGACATGAACACAATGCAAAACAAAATACAAAACCCAACCACGGAGGAAATAACATATCACATCTCCGGAAAAGGCAAGAGTTGGAGTTAGGAATATGGAAAGTTGTATCTGGGGCGTTACAAAGAAGTTAGAACATCAATCCAGATAAAGAAATAGGTTTAAAACATACCTGTTGCGCCATTGGAGTTTCAATTGGATCCTTCAAATTCAAAAGTAGTTGGTATGAGTAAATACAATGATGCAACAACAAAGGAGTATGGACCATAGCCATGAAATCTGACCTGAGAACAGTTGCTCTTCTGCTTTAAACGTGGAGTTTGGGTTAGTTGTGGTGGTCTTCGTGCTTTGGGCACTGTAGTATCTTTACAAACTGCTCGTGTGGGGGTACTCTGTGGTGGACATGGTGCTTTGTCAACTAGAAGTGGGTTACTATCCGTTGGGGTTGCGGTTAGATGGGTTGTAGCTGGTTCTCTGCCCAATAGTGTAAGTGTGCAATCTGGAAGAGTCTCGATTACGTGTGGTGGGGCTAGTTTGTGGGCCAGTACAACCATGGTTCTATCTGCATGACGGGTAGCACTGTCTTTTGTGAAGAACGGGTTTTTGCTCCCTTAGATACTGCCATCACCCCCTCCAATTCAAATGGTTGATAAACAAGAAAAGAAATTGAACGTACAGACATTGTATGATAGACAGATGTGGTAATTCACATATATGTTGTCTAACCAAACAGGACAGCATGACACAATTTCACATATATGATGCCTAACTAAACAGGATAGCATGACACAATTTCAGATATATGATGGATAACTTAACAGGATATAATGGCCTAACTCAACATATGATGAGTACCTAAACAGGATGACATAACAAAACTATATGATGTCTTTCTAAAATAGGTTGGGATGAAATAATTCACATACATGTTGTCTAAGTATACAGGATGGCATGATATAATTGACATAATTGATTCATATACTAAGCAGCTAGCACTCGCATGTATGATCTCTAAACTAAGCAGATAGAATTCAATATTGTGCATATAATGTCTAAACTAAGCAATGCAAGACACCATATGCATCATATGAGAAATATAAACATTGCAACTTAGAGCATACACCTCAGGTGGGATATAGGACTGGTCATTTGTCTCTCAATCCTCCTTTGAGGAGCTCCCTGTAACCATCAAGATATATGCTTCAACAGGTACCATTGCCTGCTCTAAAGACCTTGTTTTCACTCCAGATTATTTCCATAACCGGCTCAAATGGCTGATACACATGAAGAGTAGTTCAATATACACATATTTTCGACAAATGGAATACGTAATGGAAAAAAAGATGGCATGAGATAATTCACATATATAATGCCTGGCTCCATGGCAGTGCATAATTCACATATATGATAACTGGCTGAAAAACATGGCATTGCATAATTCACATATCTGATATAGAAAGCAAACAGGAGGCATTCACACAAAGCATGTCTAATCTAAGCAGATGGCATGGCAATACAAGATACCATATGCATGATATGAGCAATATAACCCAGCCATGTTAGAGCATG
>NC_041393.1:204000736-204003460 GCF_002162155.2 Triticum dicoccoides
AATACGACTGGTCATCTGTCTCTGAATCCTCCTCTGAGGAGATTTCTGTAACCAGCAAGAAATCTGCATCGACAGGTAGCACTAACTGCTCAGAAGACCTTGTTTTCACTCTAGAGTTTCCCATGACCGACTCAAATGGCTGATGCACAGGAAGAGTAGATGAATGTATAAACATTGTTGACAAATGGAATACATAGTGGAAAAAATATGGCACGATACAATTCACATATACGATGACTGGCTAAACAGGATGGCATTTCATGATTCACGTATATGATGCCTAGCTAAAGAAGATGGCATTGCATAATTCCCATATACTCCCTCGGTTCCTAAATATTTTTATTTTTAGAGATTTCAAATGGACTACCACATACGGATGTATATAGACGTATTTTAGTGTAGATTCACTCATTTTGTTCTGTATGTAGTCACTTGTTGAAATATCTAAAAAGACAAATATTTAGGAATGGTGGGAGTATGATATAGAAACCAAACAGGTGGCATTCACACAAAGCAAATCTAAACTAAGCTGATGACATATAAGATGTATAATGTAAGCAGTGCAAGGCGCCATATGCATGATATGACCAACATCAGCATGCCAGGTTAGAGCAAACACCTCAGGTGGCAAACATGTGTGGTTGGCTCCTTATGAATCTCTATCTGAACAATTATCTTCCTCTGGAATACAATCTGGAAATGCAGGAGCGGGGGGGGGGCACTTCGCCCAGCATGGAGCGGCGTCTACATGACATTATATTCCCACGCAACGGTCTTCTCTCTTTCTCTACATGTTTAGTATGATTGTGTATAATATCTGACATGCATAATAAAAAAGTAGTTAGATTTTGTAAGGCCTAAGGGGTGCATGCAAAAATGAAGACTGATGCTAGCAAACGAGTGGATGGATCCAAAACTAATGATAGCAGGTAGATTATAGCTTCAGTTTAAAAAGATAGACAATGGATCATCTATTGTTTGTTGCCCACCCAACATGAACCACATAGAAGACCCCATATGAACCAGATAGTAGAAAGATACTATTAGTTGCTGGCTTGATATGAGACCCATGGGCAATTCAAAACTCAAGATTGAACAATAAAGTAGCAGGTAATAATAACTGATGTATAATGTAAGCAAACACGAAAGACTGCGACCTCTCTTCCGGAATTGTGTAGTCCTCAGGTTCATCTGCTCAGTCAACAATGGTAATGCAGTTGGTGTGGCTACTGACAACGGGGAAGATGATCTAAGGCAGCGAAAGAAAGTCTGCAGGGGGATCTCTGCTGCAGTGAACGCTTATGTCGATGGTGCACCTCAGGTGGGGTGGATGACGGCACGGGAGGAGCAGGACATAACACACAGAGTTTTCTTTGACGCCTATCTGAAAATGAAGTAAATCTGTAAGGGCTCCTTAGAATTGGAGGATTCTATAAACGCAGGGACAGGAAAAACACAGGAATAGGATAGAAATGCACGTGAAAAATAGAGCATTTGGAAACATAGGATTTCAGTCAACCTGGGTGTTTGGCTCACATGAATTGGAAGAACACAAGAATGGACAAACAAAGTGATTCGACGAGTGTACAACCTCTTTGGCATAGCCTTGTGGACCTCAGCATCATTGGGTTGGACGTGGAGGATGGTGATGATGCTGGTGTGACTGTCGAAGGCAGGGTAGAAGATCCGAGGCCTCTGGAAACGGCGCTGAGGGTACTGCTCCACTATGATGGACGGTTCCATTGTTGGAGTAGCTCCGCTAAGGTGTACGGCGACGAGGCTGAAGCACGACAAGACAGACAATGTTAAACTGAAGTGGGACCCTAATATCATCTGCCATAGATGATGCAAAATACATCACCAAAAAGTGCTAGATATAAAACGCATCAGCCGCGCCACGACCGCTCCGACAGATGCTATAAGTACTGTTCACTCTGAACTTAACTGAAGAAAATGAACTTTACAGCCGAAACTGAATTTTACTGTCGAAACTGATTGAACTAGTAACAGAGCATTGCAATAGATGTTCAGAGAAGAAGTGATCTAAATCAGCAGACGCTCGAGCAGGGAACACACTAGCAGAGAGCAAGTCGTGCAGTAGCATCGCGAGCGAGTGCTAAAGTAGCAACTCCTGTAGCTGCCGGAGGTCGTGCAGCAGCAGCAGCAGCGCAAGCGAGAGCAAGAGCAGAGCAGCAGCACGAACGAAAGCAGGAGCAGTGCAGCAGCGCGACCGACGGCAAGAACAGAGCCGGAGCACGAGCGAGAGCCGGAGCAGCTGCAGCTAGTGCCGTTGTGGAAGTCGCCGCCGAGGAAACAACGACATGGGGGAGAGACACCGTGGATGATGTGGCCGGCGACGGCGCCATCAATGGAGACACGCCATGTCTGCTCGGTATCGAGCACCGGCAGCCCCGTGAGATCAATAAAAGATAAAATACAGTGGTGAGTGCAGAACCTCCTTGGTGGCACCGAGTTGGCCTCGGCTTCATCAGAGGAATTGGTGAGGGTGCTGCAGTTCCAGTGGGGCAGGTCAAGACGGCGCTGTGGGGATTGAGGTGGCGCGATAGACGAGGCGAACATCGGGGCAGCTCCTTGGAGGTGGAGGACGGGGCGGCTGATCTGGCGGGACGACGAGATCGACAATGGATCCTCATCTGGTGCGGTGGATGCGGGACGGCAAGCTGTTTCGGTGGACGACGTAGTTGGGGAAGAGTCTCCGGCTGG